>NW_018406089.1:1128096-1158624 GCF_002113885.1 Mizuhopecten yessoensis
TTTTTGTTGACCTTTGTCCATGGAAGGTCCCTGCAAAATTTCATTGAAATTGGTTCAGGGGTTTTGGAGAAGAAGATTTTTGAAATTTTAGTCAATTTGACCCTTTTTGGCCCCGCCCCTCAGGCCCCTGGGGGCTTAGGACTAAACCGGCGACTCTTTTTGTTGACCTTTGTCCATGAAAGGTCCCTGCAAAATTTCATTGAAATTGGTTCAGGGGTTTTGGAGAAGAAGTCGAAAATGTAAATTGTTTACGGTCGCACGACGGACGACGACGGACAAAAGGCAATCGCAATAGGTCACTTGAGACTTTGTCCTAAAAACTTAGTTTTCTGCGTGCAAAAAACTCAACGATTAAAATACATTGAAAATGGGTCACTTTTAGAGGATAGGTCCAATTTTTTCTAAAACAGGCCTACATGTTTACGTTCTGTGTTACATTCATGTTTTACCAGATGAAGACATGTATCTTCTATAGATAAAAGGACTTTGTACAATCTATTTGATCTTAGTCTTAATGTGATCAAAAATACTGTTATTCTCTACAATGGTATATATGTACATGTACACGTATGTATTGGGAATCAGAGGTTACAGGATCAAATTCCCTACGGAAAATACGTACCCCTTTCCGGTTGGGATCAACCTGTGTGAAGTAGGGGCCGTTATATATGTTAAATCAATGTTATGTAAATTTGTATGTTTTAGTGGTACCATTACATTCAAGACAAACATTATCCGTGCATGAACATTTTTTTCTCATTCCAGATGTTCAATAACTTGTCAGCGTTATTATTGTTACACCTGAAATCTATTCATATACAT
Source organism: Mizuhopecten yessoensis (assembly GCF_002113885.1). Lineage (NCBI taxonomy): Eukaryota > Metazoa > Mollusca > Bivalvia > Pectinida > Pectinidae > Mizuhopecten > Mizuhopecten yessoensis. Next base: position 1,128,919 of record NW_018406089.1, read on the forward strand.
ATATCTTCCAAAAAAAAATTCACGCAGAGGACATTTCAAAATTTCAATGAAAATATTTTCTTTGTCCAAGCTGATCATGAAAGAAATGTTCCGCATTGTTTTGTTCCTATTAAAGCAAAAGATGTTTTTCTTTTATCACATGTTACCTCATCCAGGCAAATATATTTAGAATATCTGGATCATGATTTCTGAGTAAAGTGTTTCTTTCATCTAGTTGTAGAAAGTATTATAGATTAATCTCACAAAAGACCCTCCAACAAAACAAAATCCATGCTGTTCAATTTTGACACACATTCTCAAACCAACACACACATAACCGTAACTGGCATGAAAACATCACACCATCCACAGACAAACCCCAAAGCTTGTTTTCCAAACCTTGACATTTTAACACATTTTGTAGAGCTGTGGCCCTTTGGTTAACACTACACACATCATGATCAACTAAAAAACATGATATTGTACTGACATAATGACATAACTTAAAGTAAAATTGCAAATTTATAAAGAAAATCTGTTAATATGGTATGTAGCAATGAATATACAGGTAAATCAACATGGATGCAGTTATTAATATAAACTTATGCAGGTAATGCTAAAACAGTTATACCATTCTACACAGGTAGATATAAACCTACACAGGTGAATACGCATATATCTACACAGGTGTGCAGATTAAGTACCGCAGGCTGCCTGTGTAACCAACAACCAGGTGTCGCTTTTGACATAACTATGACAACCAGGCGTGTCATGCAGACGTTATACTTACAGTGATACCCTGTGAAAACGAACAAGAAATCTATATCTAGGGTTGTTATTTAACATCAATATATAGAGTTTGCAAACTTCTGTGACTTCACATAAATGTATAGTGTTTGCAAACTTATGTTACTGAGCATATATAAAAATCTATATGATTTGCAAACTTCTGCTTCTTAACATAAATCTTTTCCGTCTTTGCATATTGCAGAGTTATCTTCTCTTGGGAGCAGGTATTGATTGTTACGTCATTGGGTTGTGCGAGAAAATTACGTCGTTTTCTCAAAAATTGATGACGTTACTCTCACAAACAAGTGACATAACAATCAATACCTGCTCCCAAGAGAAAATAACTCTGCGATACGCAAAGACGGAATAGGGTTACTAAACAAAAACAATATTTAAGTGTTGGAAATGTGTTTTACTTAATATACATGTTTGTAACATTCTTAAGACAATTTTTCATTGTAATTAATTTAGCATGAAAATAATTATGAAATGAAATCATCAGACTGATTGTTGCAATGCCCCATAGCCAAACATCAATAACATTGTGTAGTACAATTGTACAGCTGTTGTGGTTATTGTTGCCTAATCAGAGAGGCTATTCAGCAATTGACGGAGGTATTTGAAATTTTATAAGATACTGCACAGAACTAGATATTATACATAATTTTCATCAATACCTAAATCCTTGATGTTGAACCTACATGTAGATTTTCTTTTCTTCCTCTGACTTGAGTACCAATTATCTCCCCTTATTTAAAACAACGTTTTGTGATATTTGTAAATTATGAATTATACAATCACTCCTGCTTTGTTGGAAATAAAAGTATACCTAGTAAACTCAAAATTTAAATAAAGTAAATGAAGCTGAACGCAATGTCTGAAAAAGTCAGTGAAAGGGAGATAATCTAGATCACAGTGACCTAAATTGGATATGCTACTGTCATATTCCTAGAGAGTTATTTCATATATACATTTTTGATGAATATTGGAATTCTAGTATTAACTCATTCACCCTTGAAATTTCGTAATGAACTATTCCACCCTTTCAATTGTAGGCGTTCAAATGTGTCTTTATAAGTTAAGAGTTATACTAGCATGTAGCTAAATGCACGCCCTTACATCAAGATAGGTGTAGAGACGAAAGTCCCGAGACTTAATGCTAGGGACTGAAATACTGACTAGAAAGTATGTAGATTCATACCTTTTTTTTCCAAGTTAACTTTGTAACTGGACATCTTAATCATACAATATGTGTGTAAGCGCGATATTGTCGGAGTAAATGGAGAACTGTTCAACCATGATAATGAGTCAGGTTGGATGATACCAGTTCTGGTAAGATGACTTTCCTGCATATATTGGTGTCCATTTAATCAGCTTGTCATTATCACCATAGAACATTCATACTTCAGTGTCAGGTTCAAGGACACATTATTAAACCACATGGTACTAGGTGTTAGATTATTTTGCCCATTGTACAGAAACAGCAGCAGCTAGCTGTGTTTTACCCAGCAAATGTTAATTTACTATATATCTATCAACTGTAGTCGATAAAAGCGTTAGCCTTAATTTTCAAAATTGGAGTCCCAAGCAAGCGATCACACAGAAATAAGGCAGAACAGTCTTTAATTTTGAACGAGTGAAATTTCAAAAACTTTGCAAGTATGTGCTGTTACTGTGGTGACAAAAATACTGATAATCGTGTGGCTACTGATAATGACATAACCTGATATACTATATTTAAAGTGACGCTATTACAGACATTAATTTGTGTAAGAGATACGTAGTAATGAGTTTGTACCTTATTGTTGATTGACGAAACATACCTGTTTATGGTGCATGACCACGGCATTGACGTCCAGCTCTGCGCCCCCTGCGGCCTTCGACTTCTGAATTTTAGCCACAATCCATTCAATGGCTGCCTGTTTTACACCTGCTGTGAATTCAATGACAACAAGCGGATTGAAGGGACGCTGGGACTTCTGCAAGATCTCCACATACCCTGATTCTCCATTCTGTGTCTCCATGGTTATAACTAAAACAAAAAAAAGCAAAATCTAATTTGAATATTTAATCATTGTAAATATTTAAAGTTGAAATACTAACCATGAATATTTTTAATGATATACATTACTGTTTGAATCAATTAATTGGCACTATCACAGACTTCCATAGATCTAACTGTATGGCACCATATATCCTCTAATTTTCTTCGACTTGAGCGAGGCTACTACTAATACCAGGTAAATATGTCTATGCATATATATATATATATAAGTCAAACACTGTTGGAATTACTTCTTTGCCCCATATATAAGTCCAAAGATGTATAAAGGTGACACCTCCCATGTTGTGTCAAAACTGAATAATAAATCCCTGTAAAATTTATTATTTTAGCCTGAAACCCAATAGTTCAAGCAGGGACATATAATACTGTCCCTTGTTCAAGTGGCTGTTTTAAAATAAATTTATAGACAATTTTGTTAAATTGATATAAATTGCATCCTATAGATTAATTATTATTGATAATATAATTATACGAGGGTTTTATGTGAATTAAATTTTCAAACATCACAAAATATCGAATCAATACATCATCCTTATAGTAAAATATTGAAAATATAAAATAATATCATTTCACATTAGTTTAAGATTTTTCATTTTATCTACAATACAAATTAAAGTTTATAAATTTATAAATGCTATAATGCATTAAGAAATCTAATTTCTATAAAAATAATTCAAGTAACTTCAAATTACTGATGCCCAAGTAACTATTACTGTCCAGTAAACAGTTCATATCACCAGACGTTGAAGTCTAGGCCTACAACCATGCATAACATTTTTGACATTCCAATGAATGTATCAACGTGCGAAAATGATGTCAACATTAAACGTGCCATGCTGCATGTGGTTTGCACTGCAAGTATATCGTCGCCTGTTGAAGCTAGACGGCAGCTTGCTGCACTTAAATAGAAAATAATTTTACGATAAACACACTGTATACTTGTTCACCCTCCTCCGCCTACGGTCCTCCCGTCTTTTTTTCCGATAACAATAGACTCGCCCAAACCAAGGGGTGGTCAGGACATTTGACAGCAATACGTTTCGACAATTAAGGTATATATATTTAAATATTTTGAATATATATCATACACTATAACTTGCTATAGTAAATGTCAATGTTTCGTTTTATGCAGTTATGATTAAAACGATTGACTTCGACATATTTTCGACAGGTGTATCTGACGCCCCCAGACGATGAGTAACCTTCAAAAGTCGCGATACAGGTAAAGCCCTACAGGACAGGTGTGCCCAACTTAAAGATGGCCGACTAATTTTGAGCGTCGTCTGTTGCAAAATGTAGTAAAAACCATGGACTGGTGCCTTATATCAACCCCGGATCTACCCCAAAACTCCATGCTAACCTATACGTAGCACAGGTTAGTTGAATCAAGATGCAATGTCACTTATTACAGTTTACGTGGCAGGTGTACAGGTGAAATTCATTTGTAAACAAGTGGGATGCGGGAACGAAAACAACTAATCGTGAAATCAGTTCAGGAATATAACTTGTATATGATTTTCCTACAACTAAATCAATTTGTATGAGCAAAAAGAAAAAGATCTTTAAAATCAGTAATTTTGCAATATCAAAACTTAAATATTAAACGCAACTGTTCAGTGAATGCAAATTAAGGAATATTTCAGTTCATATACCGATGGACAATAGACATACTTGACCATACCCACTATAAAAGACAAAAAAAGAAATTGCTATAAAAACAGTTATACTTGCCTTACTTATTATTTTAAGCATACATTTTTTTCCCTCAATGATGTTGAATTACAATACAGACATTAATGAAAAAGTTCCACGTTTAGTTGGACGGCTTATTTTAAAATTATTATTATCAAATATAATATTACACAAAAGTTATTTACCCTATAGTTTCTTTTGGCCCATAACACCAGACGTCTTTGACATTCAGACAGATGGTCTGCCAAATTGTCAAATTAGATGTCTGGTGTTTGAGTAATCCTTAAAGCAGAGTAAAAGTTACATTGATTGTACATGTAAAAGATGTGGATTAATTAGGTTGTCTTTACAAGCGTTGTCTTACAAGCGTGAACTGTAGGGAATTTCCTTTTAGCTTATTGGTAGAGCATCAATTTGGAGAGCCAAGGATCACAGGTTCGAGCCCCAGCAACGGCACTATCTTAATCACTATTCTCGTCCTATTACAAATTGGTGTCGTTGACCCTCCCCGTTCAAGGTAGGACCCTTGGCGGGGAGTCAAAGAACCTGGTTTGTTGCATATTTATTCCATGGTTTTGCCATGATGCGGTGACTGTATACCGAAGTTTTGATAAGTTCTAAAAGAATTGCACACACAAAAAACGTTGAATAAATTATAAAATGGGCCAAAAATGAAGCTGTAAATCTAACGATGATTATAATGAAATTTAATTAATTCTCATAATGATCAGTAATGCATAAGGTTTGGTCTGGAATGTAGACTATCCCCCTGTCGCTAAAGAATCTTTAGGGTGGTTGGGTGGCGCAGTGGATGGCCGGGTATTGGGTCACCTGATCGACCACCTGGATTTTCTCCTGGTACTCCGGTTTCCTCCCACATTAATAAGACCATCCAAAATACTAACATCCAGGCCAAAAGGAGTGATTTATATAAGTTGAACTTAATTGTTTCATAATTTTTGTCAAATAAATAAAATTCATATAGAATTTTTAGTTCATACAGAAAAAATTGAGAATTTTGATCATTTTGATTTCTTGAATGGCTGATGTTGGAGCTACCGGCCAGCCCCTAAGTTTTGATGAAGAATTTCTCAACTGCGTTTTACTTCTAGCTTATCTCTTTATTTTTTTTATTAAAATAATTTATATTCTAATATTCTAGAGACGAGGGACCAGTCTAACCAGGGGGGGAGATAAGCTAGTAGAACAGTCCACTGGACAATTTTAACAAAACTTTGGGGCTGGTAGCAATTCTACTTTTCCCTTATAACATGGTATCTTGGAACTGATCTAGTAAATATTCATGAATGTATGAACAATTTGAAAATCATTATTTGTTGTTTTTTCTTTTCTAGTGTCCCTGATCCCGTGCCACGATGGCACTGGGAATCCTACGATGCTCTGTCCTGGTTGCTATGGTGACGGTGGTATGCTGGATGGATGTTGTATCGTCTTGTCCATCTTCTTGCAACTGTTTCCAGGATAATTATGGTACAACTGTTCAATGTCAGAATAGTGTCATCAGCTCAGTGATATCGGGACTGCCAATCAACACAAAACGTCTGGAGATTCTGTCGGCCCAGGGTGCGTCCACCCTGTCACAAGCCACCTTCGATGGTGGCAATATCGGAACCATAAATAATCTTTTAATACAGGGCAGTAGAATACAGAGTATCAATGACAACACATTTTCTAAGTTCTCCAACCTGAACAATCTTAACCTTACCCACAACAGTATTAGATCAATCACAAAGAACGCTTTCGCTGGACTCAACAGGCTTGCAACGCTTGACCTTTCCTCTAATGATCTGCAGCAAATTGCAGACGAGTTTGTTCCTTTGATACAGCTTCAGAACCTCGATCTTAGCTCTAATTCAATTACTAGTATCCAGAACGGTGCCTTTAGTGCACAAGTGATACTGAACAATCTTAGGCTGGATTCAAACAAATTACAGGCAATTCATGGTCACTCATTTCAGGGTCTTGTAAACCTCCGTAAGCTCAGCATACGAAACTGTGGCCTACATTCATTAGCTTCTGATCTATTCAACATCATTCGCCACCTACAGACCTTAGATATTGGTGACAACCTCATCTATCAGTTGCCTTCCACTGAAACATTTCAGCATATCCCAGCAGCCCTGCAGCACTTCATCGCCGATGGCAACCAAATATCTGTTCTTGTCAGGCATCAGTTTTCACGAATGAACCTACTTACTCTAGATTTATCTCGTAACAGAATCAGTTTCCTATCCCATGCATCTTTCGCTGAATGCAATGTGCGTAACTTATATTTATCATCTAATTCAATAACTGGTATTGAAGAAAATGCATTTGCTTCATTAGCACCTCAGTTGGAGAGGTTAGTTCTGTCAAAGAACCCATTGCGTTCCATACCACTTCATGTGTTTGACGGTCTGTACAGACTGATATATCTTAATTTAAGTACATGTTCACTCACCAAGCTAGAAGACTTGCAATTCCAGTCGTTACAGAGCTTGCGCAGTTTAGATTTGTCCATAAATTCTCTACAGTATATTCCAAAAACAGCAGTAAGTAAATTTATAAATCTTCAAGAACTAGGTCTTTATGGTAATGAATGGCACTGTGACTGTCACATCCGCCCTTTGTGGAACTGGTTAAAAGGGTTTGTTCAAGGAATTCTTTTGTGTCCTATTGGGGCGACTGCAGCTAAATACAGTAACTGTAAGACCCCAATGTGTGAGTCGCCTACAAATGTGAAGAATTTAGCGGTATCCTCTTTGTCTAAGCAAAATATTCAGGCGTGTCAGGATAAGGACGATCAAGAGACAATGTCAGTAGGGGTCATAATTGGCCTCGCTCTGGGTAGTATGGCCGTTATCATTTTATTCGGAATTCTTGTCGTGTGTATCTGCCGTCATCGTCATGGTCGTCCTCTACCTGCCATATGTACGGCCAACTCCACAGCCAGCAGCCACAAGGAAGATCGAGAAAAGTCCACCACTCCGTTCAAGGACATGGATATAGGCTCTCTCAATGAGTCGGATAAAGACTTTGTGGTGAAGCGATACTTCCGCTCAATGGAGAACCAGCCCACCAGCGTGGCATCCTACCGAGGAACGCCATCGCTGTCACACAAGGAATTTGACTTTGACGGGTCTTGTCCTTCCATCCACAGCGTTAACAGTGTGTTTAACGGACCTATAGGGTACGAGTCCACCGTATGACATTTGTATGCAATAGATTTTTACGTTAACATAAGCCAGTATCACTTATATTAGTATCTATATGTACAGGAAAAATAACTTGTCATCACCTTACTGAAATTCGATTTTAGATTTAACTTACTCAACCTTCACTCTAACATATTATTTTAATGCTAAATTTAAAGTGTTAATTGAAAAAAAAAAATCATCAAAATATTGTAAGTATCCATGATGACCAATAAAGATTTTTCCACGATTCATTAAAGTGCCACGGTTTTAAATCTTGCCATTTCATGCAAATGTATTTTTCTGTAACTGAAAGGTTAAGTTGCCATGTACCTGATTTTAAGACATAAAGTAAATACAAACAAGACCAAACTTAATCCACATTTCCAACTTACACTTTGGAGTATTCAAAAGGTATTGACTTTCCAAACTAATCCTTTGCATAAACATTTCCTTCAAATGTAAGACCGTTTATAGTCGGAAGTACATGTCCTCCAATTTGTCCTAAACAGTCATGGAGTTATATAATTATAATATATGTAATCTTTTTGATAAAATACTGACTTATAAATGAATAAAAATAAATTTAAATGTATACCAACCAAGTCATAAGGAAAGAGTGCGGGTTACAATGTATATATCCGGACTTCAACCATGATGCAATTTTTATACACATGAAGTAGATCTTTATTCATTTCCTGTTTGAAATCTGATGGAAAATGATTGTGTGTATATGTGCATACATACTATATTAAGAGGAAGTAAAATAGTTGATAAAATTAATTTGACGTTATAAGTCCATACTACCAAACTTAATGCTTACACTACTTAAATTGTACAACCAAGTCCCTCTCTAAACATGGTGGCTTGATCATGATATATGTTTAATATCATGAGTATGCTTTGACATTTATCCCAGACATTATTGAGTTTCAAGAATCAGGCTATAGATCTAGGTTCTGATGTACTGACATCCATTGTACTTTATGCTTAAAGAAAGTTTGTCCAGATCACATGTATATGAAGTGAAGTAAACATGACCGTATACCATATCAGTTATAATGTCCAGATCACATGTATATATATGAAGTGAAGTAAACATGGCCATATTCCATGTCAGTTATAAGCCCAGCGACAGGGTTTTTACCACACCCTTAGGCCTCCTAAACAAACGTCAAAGACTTTTCCACATACTAAAGGTATAACAATATAATAGTCATTTCTCTGTGCTCTTTCTTTACGTTTTCTGATAGGGACTATAGCTGTAACTACATTGTGTAAATGCCTGCTAGCCTTTTCTGATAAAGACTATAGCTGTAACTACATTGTGTAAATGCCTGCTAGCCTTTTCTGATAACTGTACCAATATACATGTAGCCAAAACAGTGTATATATTATAAAGGCACCAAGTCCTTTTCTGATATAAAGCACTATATACCTACAGCCTTTTTTGGTATGGACATTACCTTAAGCTTAAGTGTATACAACCAGGAAATGTCGGCACTTTCTGTAAACGAGAAATTAAAGTATTTTCTTGTTTAGGGTCGATAGAGTGCTGACGGTTCCCGATTGAACTTGAAGTGTATGGGCATGTCAGTCAGTTTTGTGGTATTTTTGTAAGAAGCTGTGAAATATCTTTATATGGATGTCTATTCAATGTTGACAAATAATGTTCAATTGAAATGTACATACATGTAAATCGATATGGTATATAGGTATATTTGAATCACAGGTAATTATATAATACATTCAGACTTTTTTTGAGAATTAACAAGTTTTTGGAGATAAATAGTATTTCTTTGGAGATTAATGGTATTCTATCAATACAAATTATAGGTATCATGTGTTATGTAGTACAATACATTTCACTTAATGTCACGTCACTTAATGTCACGTTCAAGTTAACATCATGTTTTCCTTTGACAAATGAGAAGTGTGATAGTCAGCGAAATCTACTGTTTATTGTGATTATATAATATATGTGTATAAATTATACAATAGTTTACTCTATTTTCTTTAAAGACCATAACATTTTGGTACTTTAATACTTAGCTTAATTATTGTTGTATAATTATAATAACACATCTAGTGGAACCTGGTTGGACCAAACACAGCCAGCTGGACCGTTGATATTTCTGTGGTTCTGACAGTGAATTTGTTGAAATACACTGGTTCTATTAATATACATGTACGGTTGAAACTTAATTATCCTGGGTCTCTCATTGCTCCAATTGTATGCAGGAATTTGATTTTGTCCAAAATTCTACAGGAAAGGAAGTACAAACATAGATATAGTCCGTAGAAAAACAGTTGCCTTAATTAAATTTGCATAGGATAACAAGATTGAAATATACCTGTAATGGTAGCTATATATGGCAGTTAATTAAGATTTTTGATACTAAAATATTTGGTTGCATATAAACAATTTGCAATAAATATATCTTTTCAATGACTTCATAATTTAGCATTTGTTTTATATGAAATATAGTGTAACTACTGATTCCATTGTAATTGAACTTGGCGAGTGATAGGGCTGTCACAAAATATCGGAAAACAGGTATATCGTAATGCACAGGTATATCGTAACGTACCACAATACAGAGATGAAATATTGCTGTACCACAATATTTTTCAAAAGCATATATTTATGTATCTGCTTGGTGTTTTAACTTTGCAATTTACTACAAATTCTTACAGATATGCCAATAAGCATAAAGCATTCTTTTTATAGTGCAAATTTTGTAATCAATGGTTGGTTTGACCAAATTCTTACATCTATGTAATTCATATTAGATATGATAAAGTTTGATAACATTCTGACAACAACTTATATATATGACAATACATTGTGATACATATCGCAATATATTCACACTCCTGGCATATTGTGTCACCCCTAGTGAGTGGGAAAGTTACATTTTAGTGGGAAAATAATAATAGTGCCTTGTTGTAAATATTGTAATATATCATGATAGTTGTATAGTTTTATAAATTCTCTCACATTATTTCATAATCTTGTATGTGTGTGTGGGATCTATTTATGACCAGTACCACTTATATTTCCATATTTGAAATTCTCAGACAGATCAATGCAGACATGTACAAATGAATAAAGAATTATTTTTATTGTCTCCATGACTGAACTCTTAAGAATGTTCATCACACTTTCTTAATTATCCAATTTTATAGTATTTCAAAATTATACTGTGGTTCCCCAATGCAACTAGTAGTGGTTGATTATCATGTTTATCTAACTGGAGTTCGTTAATTGTTTAAAATACAAGGTGAATGAGTGTCTTTCACAATTTGAAAATGAGATAAAACCTGATAAACAAGGCATCATGAGTTTGGGAACCTTTTCTCCCATAACATTCATATAATATCTAGAAAAACCATGTTTCCATTGGCAATACATTTTTTTCAAGTTTCCAATTGGCGACATTTTTGGTGAATTGGACGTCAAAATGGAACATAACGGAGCAAAGCATTAATCCATGATGTCATCATTCAAAGATTGACCAATTAAATAACATTCAGGGTGTTGCCCAAGAGCGAGTGACCCAAACATTTTACAAAACCTAGCAAGTTTATATATATCCAATGAGTTGCACTGAGAATGATGAAATATATAGTGGTTTTGGGGAAAAAGAACTCAGTTCTGATGTTTATGTATAGATCCTTTATTAGAACATGTAATTAAAGTAAGAGTTAGGGGTAGGAGTTTCAAGATACTCCCATTTCATTGATTTTCTTTAAAAACCTTGGCATATATTATGGACAACTGTGTATACATGTACATAGGATTATCTACTTAAAATAGTCAGTAATGATGCATATACAACAATTTGTATGAATATGCTCAATTTTATGCTCATTATTTTAACAGCATAGCCTGTGTTTATATACTTGAAGATGTATTAGAATAGAATAATGCCCCATTATTTAAGGTTTGATAGTTTAAAGTCCTGTCCTGTCAGCTTTGTACATGTATTGCTATATATGAACAGTTTCATTGGCTTTGGCAAACAACCCTTAACGGAACAGGTGCTAGTATTCAAGGAAATGTAAGCTTCCTTATTCAGTTATGTATTTTTAGCTTGTCCAATCAGTCATGTATTGTCAGTACCTTGCTGCAGTCAAGTCCTATCAGCTTCTTTATATAGCCATGTTAGCTTGTTCAGTCAGTTACATGTTTTAAGCTTTTTTAAATTATGCTATAATGTATTATAAGCTGCTTTCTGGAGTCATGTATTGTCAGCTTCTTTTTATGCAGTCCTGTATATATTGTCAGCTTGATGGAGTCCTGTTCTTTCAGCCTCTTTGTGTGGTCATGAACATTCAGTCATGTAACCATTAACTGTCATGGTAAGCTTCCTGATGCAGTCATGTGACTGTCCTGTCAGGTTACTTGTTAGTTTCTTTTTGATACAGTTAGCTATTGCCAGCTTCTCCATTATGCATTTATGTATTGTACAATTATATAATTAGCTATTGCCAGCTTCTCCATTATGCATTAATGTATGGTCAGCTTTTGTATAAGGATTTTATAAGATAATTACTTGAACAACCAAAGTTAATAATTATTGAAAAGGGTGTTTTAAAAAATACATGCATTAAATTGATTCATACCAAATAAATCTTATAGTAATAAATATGGTCCTTATGAAAGATGTGAGATTCAACTCATCATGCTTGTACATTAGGAAACTTTGAAATCTGATACTAAATGTTATGATTTATATGCTATTTTGGTTGTGAAGTTGAAACTCATAATCTGGAACCAAGACAAGATAACAATCTTACAATGAACATTTAACAATATTTGTATTATATTAATTGTAAAAGTGTTTATATTATTAAGGATACAGATTACCAATGCTGCCTTGCACATTATACCTGTGATTTGAGTCAGACTTATCTCCCTTGAATAACTACCAGATTTTTTCTTTTTATGAGCAGCAGTATGGCTGTAATATTTTGTGGAGGTATTCTTTTTGATAAAAGTGGCCTCCAAAATCTGCACAAAATGTCAAACAGTAATGTATGTCTCTTCTGATTGAACAGAAATTAAATTGACTACTGACAAATATTGGGGGAAATTTAATCTTCACTTTTTAATGCTCTGTTGTCCCAAGGCCCCAGTTTCACAGACGTTCCTTAACTTTCAAGCATAGCTGCAGTTTAACTCATTCACCCCTGAAATTGAACTATTCCAACCTTTGAATTAGAAGAGTTCAAATGATTCTTCAGGGGTGAATGACTTAAGAAAATTCTTAAAGTGTTCGTGAACTTGAGACCTAAGTCTGTCTCATCCACATTTACAGATGTTTTCATTGGTAGCCAGAATCCTGCACGCCTAATAATACTCAAGAAAATGTGTTCTCTATTTTACATGTGGTTATAGTATTATGTCACTTTTGGTGGGGTTTTTTGTCCCTGTGACTATTCATCTCAAGAGCTCCGTGATATTTGATGCATCTCTATTTCTCCTTTTCATGTTATATACAATTGTTATACAAACACCGTTATTGACAACATGCATATTAAGTTAAATGTCCCATATTTCTTCATTTAATAATTCTGATCAAATATTGTTAAAATATTTCTGGACATAGTTCTAAGGTTTTACTTCAATATGATTTTATTGTTCTTGAAGATAGCATGTACAGTAAAGTGTATAAAAGTTATATTCCAGACCAGCCTTTAACTATAACAGACATCAAAGGTCATAGAAAGGTCACTGTGACCTACTTTTTTGTATTTGAAACATATTGTTTCCCTGCATTAGGTTTGCATCTAGATCTCTATCAGATATATATATATGCAACTAGGAAATCATGATCCTGACAAACTTTTTCAATGATGGAGGTCAAAGATCAGAGGTCACAGGATATAGCCTTATAGTTTACTCGCAAACTAAATTTGGTAATCCTCAGAGAAGTACCATACATATTTTTTCCTAGACCTAAACCAATGATAAAGATTACTTTTTTTTTTTAATTTACATTGTACAGTACAACATGTATCTATGTCATTATTTTATTTTTACAGATATCTATTGAAAATGTCAAATATCATGCAAAATATATTCAGGTACAATAAGATAAAAGAGCAAGTGTCAAACATTAAATTGAGTTAGAAAAATAAAAAAAATTCCATCATTCTGTGGATTTGAACATATTTCTTCATCAGTTTATGAATTTGTGTACTCAATATTTAATGCATGCAGCTGTTAGATATCGTTCCATGAATCTGTAATACCATAACGTTCATCTTGTATTGACAAAATGATAGACATTTATAGATTTGTATGCATTTTGTACGGGAAAATAAAGAAATTTTACTTGTATATAATGTTTTGGGTTTTTTTAAACCAGGGGATGGATTTTCTATATGTATACAATTTATTTAAGGATTGGTTGTCATATTTTTGACATGCATTGGTAACGCACCATGTTAAATATGTAGGTAAGCCAATGTATGTTACACATACCCGGTACAAAAATATGACAACCAATACTTATATTTACATTTTATGTTAATCAACTTACAGTTCACGCAGAAATAAAGACATAATATTAGTCTGAACACGTTTCAACGTCAGGGTAAATCCAGACAGAGAACAGCCACCAGTTGACAGTGGAGCAGTGCAATCTCCAATGTTACAGTTATGACGTAATAAGCGTAGCGACGTCACAATGGCCCAATGTATGTTATTTCCGTATAACATACATTGGGCCCAGTAGAAACATCTAGGCTCTGTGCAGTGGAAATGTAAATATAATGCTATAATCCAGTACATCTAAAAATGCAGTTTTTAAATGTATGGCTTGAATATACATTTTGTTTGTAGTATATAAGAACTGACGGAGGTACATTTTATAATTACATGTAAAGATAACCAAAAAGTTCAACTATCTTGCAAAAATGAATAAAACAGAAACACAAATTTCAAGGATCCACATCTGGAGCTGCCCATTGCTAGTGTTGCTATCAATGAACTGTAATGCACAGTATCAAAATAAAAGATGAATACCTTAAGATATCATGGAAAAGGTTTGAAAAAAAAAAAAATCAACCATAAACTCCTTTTGGTTAATTAAACAGCTCTAAAGAGGAACTCTTCTTTGCCATTATAACTTGTACAGTGGTACCATTTTATATTAACAGAGCTACTCTTATAGACTTATCCACAGAGGTATTAGCATTGTATACTGGAGCAGATCCAAATCAGGTTATCCTAGTTCAGTGATGTCTGGGATATTCTAGATTGACTAGGGTTGGTTCTACTTTCTACTTTCACAGAATAATTTAACTGACTGTTTTGTTTTGTCAGTTCGTTAAATTCTCTAAAACCATATTACATACATGATCACATAGACAGATCTACTCTCTTCATGTTAACAATGATTTTCACTTATTCAATCTGATGTACACACTGGAAAGCAACATAAAGCCGAAGCTTAAGTTATACAATTGGGGAGACAACAAGGAAATAAGTGTTCAACATATATTAATTGCATGCTTATGCTGCAGGGGGTCTTTAAGGGATAAATCCCGAGTGCCCAGAACAAATCTGCATGGTTGGGCAATTAGGTCAGTCCATTCATGTCCTATTGGGGAATAGAACACTGGCTGTCTTGGTTGATGGTGAGTGCATTGTTTAAATCACTGTGCCATTCACCAACCAAACTTACATTATATGGGGGTTCGGACGTGGCTCAGTGGATAGCGCACTCGCCTTTCACCAAGGCGGCCAGGGTTTGATTCCCCGATCGGACATGAAACCTGCCCGACCACATGGGGTTTTCTCTGGGTACTCCAGTTTCCTTCCACATTAATACCCCAAAGCGCTAACGTCCAGCCAACAAGTGTGATTAATATAAGTTGTAATAACTTGTTTCATAAATGTTGTAAAAGAAATAACATTACCTGTATATTTAACATTTTTTGAAGGTCACTATACAAAAAGGATGTTGATACTTTAGTATATCGATGAAGAGTACCTGTCATGGCAGTTTACTTTAAACCTTTCATGTGTATAAAAAAGGGATTAAAGGGATTCAAGAACAATTATTATAGCCCGATATATTATATATATATATTTATGTTTTATTTATTCTGAAAAGCATTAATTAGGATGAATATGACATAAAGGCATTAAAAAGCATGATATATTTAAACAAATCTGTCCTTAAAAACAATTTTCTTCATATTTCTGTATAAAGAAACCCCCAATTTTTAGTAATATTTCAACCTAAAAATACTCCTGTGTTAAAGTTCCAAAAAATGTTTGAATTCAAGTTTTAGTGAAATAGTTGAGAAACAGCACACAAACCAATACTAAATTATGACATATTGTAATGAAGCATGTAGCCTATGAATGCCAGCTGAAAGCAGTTCAATACTTATATTTACTATTTTTGGAATCTGTTCATCACATAAAAAATTCAATTACGCTTATTATTTTTCAGCATTTAGGCCAGACAAAAACAAATATGAGTTTCCTGTAACATGTTGGAAAAATTTAGGGTAGGTAGGTGGGAAGGTAACTTCTGTGCTTCTTTGAAAATTGCCTTAAAAATGTAACAAATTAGGGTAGGTAGGGTCAGGAAACATCAATTATTTTTTGTTTGGCCTTAGTTAAAATAATGTATGTATCATGTATGCTTGTTCAATGAATAGAACAGCCATCGCCCAGGGAGGGTCAGTGGTATCCAATGTAATAACTATGATGTCGTAATAATGATGATGTCAACAATCGGTCCATGGCATTCATAGCCTATTATGAATGCCAACTGAATTTGGTAGGATTATATAGTGGCAATGCCAAACAATGGTATATGTAACTATATAAATACATTAAAATGTACATGCCTGTTTGATCCCAACTGTAGTCCAGCGCTCAGATCAACTGCAATAAAAAATATATATATATATAAATGAATCAGAAATTAACCAATTAAATAGGTAATAAACTAGATACAGCTGGCCCATGCTGTAACGAATTTGACTTGTGACCATGACATTAATGAATCAAGGTCATTCATTTGAACAAACTTGATGACCCTTCATACAATATGCCCCTATTAGTATCTTTGTATTCAGAAGTTTGATCGTTAATGGTTTAACACATTTTTGACCCCTGTGACCTTGAAAGTTGGTCAAGGTCATACAATTATCCCTATGCTCTAGCATGCAACTGGCCAAATGTCATGAACCTTAATTTAAGACGGTCCTTAAATTATTCAGAAGAAGTCTTTTACAGAAAAAGTTGACAGAGAACTGGTGAAAGACAGAAGGATTAAACAGACAACTGCTGCTGCATAAACTCCACTTGCCCTTTGAAGTTAACATGTCATTTGTGGCTAATCAACTCGGTCAACCTTAAAAGTGTCTTCAACCGACAACAAGCGTCTTCAAGTGACAACAAGTGTCACCAGACAAAATCTTTAAAAATACTGAATAAAGTAAGCGGCATCATAAGATATGTTGTTAATACCTCTATACCAAATTTCAATTTATTTGAAAATTTGACCGAATTATGATGAATTGATTTTACAATCTGCGGCTCGGCACGTGTGTGTATTAACCTGTACAGTTAAGATAGCGTCGCCAGACAAAATCTTTGAAAATACTTACTAAAGTAAGCAACATCAGAGGATATGTTATTGATTTGACTTTCATGTACCTATATACCGAATTTCAGCTAGATATTTGATTTTTTTTTACCGAAAAATGATAAACTGAATTTTAACGATCGGCGCCATGGCACACGTGTGTGAATTGAACTCCACTGATCGTGAAACGTCTTCAGACTTTACCTCTAAGATTAACCTTTAAAGTAAGCGACATCATAAGATATGTTTTTCATATGACTATGATACACCTATGTACCAAACTTTAGGTCGATATTTGAAACAAGAGGCCTAATGGGCCTGCATCGCTCACCTGGTATTAATCTCACACTTGTAATCTTAAAAGTGGACTAAAATACAGCTACAGACAGAATATCAGTGTTTGATTCATAAGAACCTATTGAAAGATTTAAACATATGAAGCCTGTGACCTTGAATGTGGAACAAGGACATTAGGTTGAAAGTGGGTGAAGGTCATTCATTTGAACAAACTTGGTAGTCCTTCATCCCAGCATGCTACAGGCCCAATATCAGTACCCTGGGCCTTTTGGTTATTGAAAAGAAGTTGTTTGAAGATTTTAACATATTTGACCCCTGTCACCTTGAAAGAGGGTCAAGGTCATACATTTGAACAAACTTGGTAGCCTACATCCCAGCATGCTACAGGCCCCATTAAAGTACCCAGGGCATTTTAGTTATTGAGAAGTCGTGTGAAGATTTTAACATACTTGACCCCTGTGACCTTGAAAGTTGGTCAAGGTCATTCATTTGAACAAGCTTGGTCGTCCTTCATCCCAGCATGCTACAGGCCATATTTCAGTACCCTGGGCCTTTTGGTTATTGAGAAGAAGTTGTTTGAAGATTTTAAGAATTTGACCCCTGTGACTTTGAAAGTGGGTCAATGTCATTCATTTGAACAAATTTGGTAGCCCTTCATCCCAGCATGCTACAGGCCCAATATCAGTACCCTGGGCCTTTTGGTTATTGAGAAGAAGTTATTTAAAGTAAAATATTGACGCCGGACGCAGGACGGCCGACAGACAATGCGCCATGGCATAAGCTCACTTGCCCTTCGGTCAGGTGAGCTAAAAAATGACATACTCATAGTAATGATGATTTTATTTTGTTTACGATCGGCGCCGTTTCATACGTTGTAAAGAAATCTACCGATCGTGAAGCGTCTTCAAACTATATCTCTAAAATTAACCTAAAAAGTAAGCGACATCAGACGATATGTTATTCATATGACTATAACACACTTTTATACAAAGTTTCAGGTCGATATATGATCAAATGCCCGAGTTATCGCGAGGTATTTAAGTTTGATGAGCACACGTATGAAGCTCTCGGCGTGTCACATATGTCTACATGTCATCTGTCAGTAGAGGAACGGAGGCCTGTAGACAATTAATACCACTGGGGATGGTCAGTGGCCAGTTTGAGAAATGGTTAAGTGTGCCTCCTAGTACTCCTGTCAGTGGTGGTCAGCTGTTGGTCGAGGAATGGAGGCCCTTGGATATTGTTCCACAGGTGATAGTCAGTGGCCAGTTTGAGAAATGGTTAAGTGTGCCTCCTAGTACTCCTCTCCTGTCAGTTGTGGTCAGCTGTCAGTCGAGGACGGAGGCCCACTGGTACTGTCACTAAGCAACCTAATACAGGTGATGGGTCAGCTACATTTGGTAGGGAAAGCGATCCTCCTAGTACTCCTGGCAGTGGCGGTCAGCTGTCAGTCGAGGAACAGAGGCCCGACAACGTTGTCACTGGGCAACCTAGCACCACAGAAGTGCCATTCACCGAGACAGTTAGCAGCGGAAGCGCACCCTGTAGTACTTCCATCTGTGATTGGCAGTTGTCGGTCAAGGAACGGACGCCTGTTGAGGTTTCTTCTGGAAAACCTAGCCTCCTTTCAGTAAAGGTTAGCCAGTTGAGAGCGGTCAATGTACATAGGACAGACAGGAGAGTGTGACAATTATGTCATGGAATATTTGTAGGGCAGTGTGACAATCTTAAAGATCCGAAATTTGTTGAAAATGTAAATATTTATGATAAAGTTTGTCTATATGAGTGCTGGGTTAAACCGGACGATGATATATCACTGCCTGGTTATTGTATATATTCATTTCCTCTTATTAATGCAAAAGGAGGTGGGATTATAATTTATGTTAAAGATGGATTGAGTAAAATTTGTACATTTGTTGAAAATATTTTAGATTGCGTTGTGATTTTGAAGTTGAAATGCATTGGTGAAATTGAGACTCACTATTGATGAATAGAACTAATATGGTGTTGCATTTGGATATGATTTTGTCATCAATGACCGTGATCTTGTCAACAATATTATTCTTCTGCTTCTGCCTGGTAGTAGCCTCCTTCAACAGGTTGAAGATTCTGCTATGTTCGTAGGTGGTGTGCATGGTGTTAAAAGTTAATAAAAACTCGATAAAAACAAAAGGACCTCAGAGTTTTGACACACTGGCCTTGATGGCGTCCAGTGTGTTGGCGAGGGTGATGTCTGGCGGGAGGATGTTCCAGTCTCTCACCATCTTCGGGAAGAAGGACATCTTCCTTGTGTCGATCCTGTTTGTGTTGAGCTGGTATATATGATCTGGCATGGGCAGATCTACTGAGTCTGCGAGGTAATAGCAGTTTACCGCCTTTACTTATCGCAACTAGGCCTCAGTCGGTCCTGTACAACATAGCCAGGCGAGCGTCATGGCCTCTTTTCTGGAGTGATCTCCACCCAAGTACGTCGAGCATGCTGGAGATGCTGGAGGTGTTTCTGTGGAGGCAGGTCACATACCGTGCTGCTCCACCCCTTACGTATGGTCAACAGATTTGCAGAAATACGAAATGACGAAATGAAATACGTCTGTGATGAAAAAAGTCATCGTTGTCCCAGAAAAAATATGCAACTCTTAAACATAACTTTATGAAGAAAACTGACATTCATCAACAAATATGCCACGCCCATTCTTAACTTTAAATAGCATGCCGTTATTTCCCATTAACTGCATCATTGCAGTTCTACTCTTGTTTATATACCAAAAACAGTATTTGTTCTTCCAATTGCAAAGTTCATTTGACTCAGCATACGCTTAACTTACAAGAATTCGCGCTTTTTTAACCTTACCTGTCAAGTTGTAAACTGGGTTTCACATGGGCGCTGCCATGTTGTGTTCCGCATGGAATAGTAAAACAAGTATTTGAAAAAAATCGACATAAATAATGTTTCTTGAGAAATATTAAAGAATTGATAGAAATAAGATTAAAATGACCGGTCTTCTCTTATAAGATTGGACAAGAACCTTCAAATGAAACTTTTTGTCGAAACTTTCTTTCATTCGGAAGTCGATTCAATTCGATGAGTTCCGAACGGCAATTTAAAACAACAAACACTGTAGACTTGTAAACTCTACAACAACCAATGCACAGTCTTCAATATGATGAAACACGCTTTAAAGAGGCTCATTAGGTAATTTTGAATTGGTATTCAATACAATGCAACGATGTTTACTGTTTACATGCAATCCAGGGGCGTAACAAACGGGTTTTCAATGTGTAAGCCCAATGATGAAATGTGCTGCCGAAGGCAACACACCGAAGCGCGTAGCGCGAGGAGGGGGAGGGTATGGGAGGCAGGCACGTAGCTGGGCTTTTTCGATATGCATGCAGAAAGTCGCACCGAAGGTGCGAATGCGAGCGCCGAAGGCGCGAATCCATTCTAGGGGGGTACAGGGGCATGCCCTACCGGTTATTTTTTTAGATCTAGAAGCTCTGTTGTGCCATCTGGTGGCTTTTTAGATACATTTTTGAGTGTTTTAATTTATTTTACAGACAACATTTTTTGGTTGATTCATTCACTTTGTTATTTTTTTCTCTACGCCAAAAATGTGTCGATTGTTGGAATTCCTCGAAAATATCCGTTGCGTCATATCTCTTTCCTGATGAATCTAAATTAGCTAGATATTTAAAATGTCGGAGCCAATATAAACAGATTAATTTCAGATTTTTGCTGTTGTGACCACCAAACCCTTTTTATATCATCAACATTTCTCAGAACATAAGATGACGGTAGCTCCTATATAGATGTTTAGATATATGTATAGATCTACATATATATCCAGGAGCCCTACTGAAGATAGACCTAGGACTACTCTTAAAAACATACTTTATAAGTTCATGACGGGGGAAAATGAATGTATCTAACTACGTGTATCTATGATGTGAAATTCTCAATAGACCTATATAATGTCACAGATTAGCAAAAGCTAGGGGGTCTTACCCCTTCCCATCGATGTGGGTTGTGGGGGTCTCCCCCAGGAGATTTTTTTGTTTCTAGAACGCCTGAGACGCGTTCTCCCGTGTTCTGGTGTCAGTTTCAATGGCCATTTTAAAGCAAGAAAATATTATTTTCCCCTATTATTTTACAAATATTTTTTAATATTTTGTATCATATTGTCTTTGTCGCCTTTTTATTATAAAAATGATGTGTAAGCCCGGGCTTTTTTGCTACATAGGTTGTTACGCGTCTGCAATCAATATCATTATACAGTACAAATCAACGCTTGAGGACATGTGGTCGGATTACACAGGTAAAGTTTAGAACCAGTGACATTACCACAGTTATTCCGAGTCTCCTCTAGTCCTGACACCAGATTCAGACATTTTGACAGATAGTATAGATATCTGCCAAAATGTCTTAATCTGATGTCAGGGCCAGAGGAAACTCGATCAGGCTATACAGCAGAGAAGGCCGTGACACCATTTATAACAGGAAAGAGAGTTCTAGAGTGTGCATCTACTGGGGATCGTACCCGTGAGTCGTGACCTCCAGCTTCACTACTGATCAAACAGACAGGAAAAATCTCTCTAGCCCAAAGCTGAAGGCAACTGTAATGTACAATTTAAATCTGCCATCATAAACTCCAATTTGAATGAGGTCAATTTTACATATTATATATTATTAAAAGCAGAACCAGAGACGTATATACGTCTCTGGCAGAACTGAATTCTGCATACAAATTTGACTTTATTATTCAAAAATGTCTAACGTTATAGGCCTACATGGAATTTTAAATGACCGAGCCCAAAAACACAATTCAATCCAAAATATTCCAAAATAATATGATATTCTTAATTCAATTTGGAGAAACTTTAATTCTGTCAATGCTATAGAAATAATAAATATTATTTTAAATACGTTGACTGAATTAAAGTTTCTCCAAATTGAATTAAGAATATCATATTTTGTTATCTACTACAAGTGCTATGTTTATTATACTTGCATCAATTGTGTAACTAGGGTTGCACTACTGAATGCATATTGCGAATGCTGATTTTGACCTATATTTTATGCTTCATGTTTATGATGACTTTTGCGGTGCGAGCGAGGGATATCGATGACAGCGTCTTCTTGTTAAAATGAACATGCAGCCATATTTACTTATTCCAGCTGCATGGTGAAAATCCAAGCATTGGATGCTTTTGACAAAAATTAAATGTCACAATCACATTAAGCCGATCAGTTTGTCCCAGAGTGCGTTATTTTAATGGGATTTTATTAGGCAAGTGTATTATATTCAATAATATACATATTTTTACAGGGCCTATCCATCTCTGAACCTGAAGATCAACGTGACAAATAATGGCAAAGACATGTTTGTTGTTTTACCTGGACTCCGATTTGATGATGTTGACCACACAGGTACTCAGTATATATGTTTGAGACCAAAAGAAATATTTCCCCTAACCCAGCTGACACTACAAAATCTCAGCTACTATTCCCAAAACAATTTCTTTGAGTAATGTTCATTTTTGGCTGCTCAAAATTTTCGATTCATGCTATGTCTTACAGTTTTCAAATTTAAGATGCAAGCAAATTCTCATCCTAAACTATAAGCTGCTTTTGTTTAAAAAAAATATAAAATGAACACAATTCATGCATGTTATTATATTCAAATGCTATTATATGTAGAATATTTCAAGAATTAGATTTTTGAAATAGCTCATTTTTTCTTGAAATAAAATGTTGGTTCCTTTAATTCGCTATTGCATTTCAACTCCATCATATGAGCTCACCTGATGCAAAGGGGTAGAAAAAAGTGTTGAACTTACCTGGTGCCTCATATGGTGCTTTATGCTTTGTCCGCCATCGTTATCTTACTCATTTATCATAAGATTGTCAAAACTTGGACTAAACAACATTTTCTCAAAATTACCAAACAGATTTCAAAAGAATTTGAAAATAGTATTATTAACCCATTGGGATCAAAAGTTATATGAAAATAGGGGCTGATCTTTCTTTGGGCTGAGGAAAGGTCAAATTCAAAAGTAGTTTGTTTGGTTGACTTGATTTAAATGACATCTCTTCCAAAACAACTGGGCCTGGTGTCAACCAAATTGTGGGAACATCCTTTGCTCACAATGATCAATACTTATACAGATAAAAGTTATGATGATTCAGGGTCTGTCCTCGAAACTACATTTCGGATTTCAACCGAAAATAAAAGCCTCATTTCCAAAAAAGCCGCATGTGTGATTAAATACCTTTGGGCCTCTTGTTTTATGGTGCCAGCAATATAGACAAAAGAATGTTTGACTTCATATGTACTTTTATAGACGAATGCGGCAATAACATAAGTGATTGTATTCTGTTTTTGTGTGCAGGACAACCGGATATTTGGCGAGTCTTTGACATGATCAACCGAGTGGAGCATGCAGCCTTCTATAACGGTGTACCTTTCCTGGACTATACTTCTCTCAACGAGCATAACTTCGGTTCTATTGTGAAGGCATGTACACTAGAAGTGAAAAAAGACTTCTACGAGACAACAACGCCAAAAGCACCGCTCGACGTTACAGTCAAACTGGCTCACATCGGCAGAACTACCTTTACCACAGTATGCGAAATGTCGTGTGGTGGGAAAATGAAGCCGTCCGTGAGGATAAAAAACATGCACACACTCATGAATTTGGACCGACAAGAAGTCGAAGAGATTCCATTTTGGTGGCGCAACCGATTCCGCTCAAATGAGATGGACAGTGATAAACAGCATATCATCAACATAACACCGTCACCGAGGCCAGAAACTGCCTTCCTCCATCCATTTGCTGTACCTCTAAGTGATACGGACATCTCGCAGCGTACCCGATGCTCCTCCTATGTACGCTACTTCTTTGAAGTGGCAAGTATTGCCTCAAGTCGTGAACATTTCCTTAGCATCAAGAACTTTAACGAGTTTCACATCAAAAGTATGCAAATGTTGTACTTTGATTCAACTTGTTGGGGTGACGCGTTGACCTCGGCATGCTGGGAGGATACGCACCCTCTGACCCTTCACTGTAATGTGAGCAAGGGTGGAAAACCTGTGTGGTATGCCAATGTAGATCACTACTCAGAAGTTTTTGGGTGTTAGTTGATCTGTATGTTAACTCATTCACCCTTGAAGACACATTTGAACTCTTCCAAATCAAAAGATGGAAAAGCTCATTATAAAATTTCAGGGATGAATGAGTTAAGCAGGCATTCATTGGTGGCATTAAAATCTGTTTGATATTTATAATGACACTTCTAGCTGAAATTTCTTCTAAAATGAAGGGATTAATTTTTTGGCAGAGAAGTTAAATGTGCAAAATACCCATATTTTATTATTATGATGCTATACTATGCCTACTAAGAAATACTGCGGATATGATACATATATAGTCCTATACTTTATATTACTCATAGTTTATTGGAAGTGTCGACTGGACTGAACAAGCTCATTGTAGGGGAGAAACTGGTTGATATTTCTATTAAACTACAAGACCTACCCGCTCCTTCACCTGTTGTGATTGAATCTATGACCATGTAACCTATTGTACTCAATCTCACTCTCCCTTAACCTTATTTTATAATATAATGCAATTCTCTCATCATGATGTTATATATATGCTCATAATTTCACCTAAAATTATCGAATGAGAAGAAAATGATTATAATGTAAATTGAGATATTAAAAAGAACTTCAGTATGCACTCTGCTGCTTGATGCTGTATGTGACATTAAATATGTTACAAATAAATGCATGTTGACAGTTTTAGTTTGACCTGCCTCAACCAGAACACTGAATGATTTTAAAGTTTGCAAATCAGATATTTATTGATGTCCCATTGTAAAAATGTGTATGTTCATTTACCTGAACAGAACCAGAGTTTTCTGTAGTGTTTCTAGTTCAAGCAGTTTTATGAGTTACTGAGGTAATATCAGGCCATAACACCTAATTGTGTATAACCATTTGTCAGGTCACAAACTTTCCTTATATAAGTAAATATGTAATAGAAGTCATAGAAAGTTTGCAATGCCTCCATGCTTAAGGAATCAAATCAAGGACTGTTGGTTTACTAGTCTGAGGCTCTAATGAATGAGCTTGACAGAAATTTTCCCTAGCCAAGTCAGTAGGAAGTGGCTAGAGTTTTACCAGGGTGATATGCTCTCCTCCTAGGAAAGAATTTGTCCTGAGTGTTTCCAAGAGTAACAGCAATGCCTGTGAGAGCAAGGCTGATTATTTCATCAATTTATCCTGGTTACTTATATCGGCACCAGTGTAGTAGAGGTTATCATTTCTCAATGCCTCTGGCAGGGATAGAACATGGGACCCGTGGCTTACAAGTCTGATGCTCTAATGAATGAGCTAAATAGAAATGCTCCAAAGGTAAACCGATAGGAAAGCAAGTCAAACAGAGTTCATACTGTATACAGGGAAATTTCACCCAGGCAAACTTTCACCCTTCACAAGTCCTTATTTACTACGCATTAATCTCTCCATTCACCTTAAATAACAATAGCTGTTGATAGGACATTAAACAATATTATTATACCTCTACTTTATTTACTCTATATAAAAGTAATTGGTTAAATCGAATATATCACCACTTTTGCCTGACTGTTTTAGTCCTGTATGTTAGTCGGGGAGCTAAAACACACCTACACTCAAGTGTTTCCGCCAACCCAATTGGGCAAGAGGAGGGCGGAGCTTGTTAACAAACTTTGAAGCGACGCGCGAGGTGGGCGGAGCTTGCTACCGAACTCGGAAACATTTGGCTCCATTGCCATCAAAGGGGTAGTTGGGACATGAAGCTATACGGCTTATGGTTTACAAATATTTTCTAGTTAAAACTATCTCTCCAGTGTGTATCGATATAATAAAACGGTTAAAGTATGGGGTTGAGGGATATAGCAAGTTTCTCAGGACACCAGAAACTTGCTATATCCCTCAACCCCATACTTTTAACTGTATACTTAACCAAAGCATGATGTATATTAATTTTCATTGTCAGAATAAATTCACCCTCATGAAGGAGGGTGAAAAAGGCAAAAGTCTGACAATGGTTATCTTAAGAAGAGTATTTACAAGTCCTAGTCAGGTACCGTTTGTATATAATTTGTATGTGTTGAGTTCTGTGTATTACGGGTCTGAATTTCTAATATCCATACATATCACCACTGTTCATATATATTTTTAGCTCACCTGCCAGGGGGTTTTGTCCCCTGGCCGAGACATACAAGAGTCTGTAGAAATGGTAGTTTCTACTCCTGTTTAACGCTCAGCCATTTATGAGTGGGACGACTGGTTCACCCGTTGTCAGTATAATGTGACCGGGTGGGGTGTCCTGCTGGGTGTCTTCAGCAGTATGTTTCAGTGAGGTAGCACTATAAAATCAGCTGCAGTTCCACGCTATCACAAGGATCCAAACTCGAACATATCGCAGCCTCCCAAAACACACACACATACACTACATGCATGCATCTTGCACACAGCGGAGGCCGTCCTTAAATGACCATAGCTGTTTATCAGATGTTAAACAATACTAAACCAAACCAAACCAAACTTCTTCTGTACCATTGGAGGGATGTTATATAATAAGAATATTTTCCCATGGTTGCTTTATTATCCAGGTGAGCGATACAGGCCCTCTGGGCTTTTTGTTTGATACCCTAAGTCTTGAAATGGTACATTTGATTCTTAGGTGGCATCAAATATTTGCTATTTTCTGAATACATGTTTATCTCTTCTGCCTGAAGGGAAATGAGCTTATGTCACAGTGCCCCTCATACATCAGTAGCAGGCTGGGGTGAAGGGCTTTAAAGCTTATACCAGGTATTCAAAAGAGTTACCTTAACCCAATTGAAAGGTAACGTGTAAAATCCTTTAATAAAAAAACATTTAAAAATGAAATAAATAAAACATCATCAACAATAGTGTTCTAAGTGTGAAAATTGAGCAGGGCTAGACTGGGGTTCAAATCTCACTCTAATGACCTACCTAGTCAACACAAGTGTTCTGCCCCAACTGTGCTAGTTATATCCAAACAGAAATCAAGGGGAGGTTACTGTAACAGGGATCCTTAAACAACTTCTTCCTAAGTACAAAAAGTCTAGGGTCATTTTTCATCTGTAGCATGCTGGGAGAAGAATTATCAAGTTTGTACAAATGAATGACCTTGAACCTTATACAAGGTCACCATATCAAGTGTGTTGAAAGTCTTCAAATGAAATGTTTTCAAGAGTGATAATACCTAGACATGATATTTACCATGTAGCATGCTGGAGTGAATGGCTGATAGACTTGTTCAAATTAATAACCTTGACCTTCATTCAGTGTAATCATAAAGGAATGTAACAGGTGAACTATATATACGGCTTTTGTATTATCAAAAGTATGTAGGTATGTGGAATAGGTTTCTTATATATTCTATCAGCTGTAGAATTTGTGTTTGAACCAAGGCCTTGTTAAGATTCTGACCTAGAATTTCCAAATGCTCCCACTTCCTACCCAAACTTTTGGTAAAACACAACATGGCAATTCTAATGCAACTCTAAATATAGAAATTTATAGTGTCTAGATAACGGACACATAAACTGGGGCCGTATTTAGAAAAAATACGGCATATAATATACCTCAAATCATAGGGCATGCAAAACCTTCAAGGTATTAAGCTTAAATTTGTGGTGTCAGTTGCCAATGTCACATTGCCATAGTCAAATAATGTTTTAGCAAGCTTTTCATTGTGGGATACACATATCATACGAGTGTATGACACACTCGTATCTTGAATACATAAAGGTGGGAGAATAAATGTATTATCTTCCAGGAAATTGGCGTCAAATTAGATTACAAACAGAAATTTAAAGCATTATTTCAGTAGTTTACAAGATCAACTCAGTATTCTCAGTATTGATATCACAAGATCAAAACTGTTCTCCTCAAAATGAAGTACATTTGTATTTTTAAATAGGAGAAGAATTGTGAAATTTCAATATACCAGGTAATTAAAATTAGACTTGTAATAAATTCCATTCCTCTACGATCCTCTGTAATACAAACGTATAGTAGAGCCTTGTAGAGGAGCGGAAAATGTACAAGTCTAATTTTAATTAGATTGTGTGAAACTTCAGCCTTGTATATTCAGATTTTATTTTATTTTTTAATAATTCAATTGAGAACTGAGGGAAAGAGGGATTTTATTGAGAGAAAGGTTTTTATTTTCTGGTTTTACTTGAGAAACATTACCCAATCAGTCTTTGATATGTTGCTTGATTGTGTTACCATTATGTTTTATGTATTTTCTGTAAAATAACATGTACATGCATTTGTTTTAAACCAAGTGTTTCTAGTTTGCTGATTATTGGTGCATTTGTACATATTATTTGTTATGATTTATTCCATTATACATGTTTCCCTAAGGACAGACAGGAATCAATCAAGAGTGTTTTATGTGTTTATATTTTAATCATGTACTCTTTGCTCAGTCAACCGTAAAAATTTCATAATGAACTAATCCAACCTTTGAATTGAAAGAGTTCAAATGTGTCATCAGGGGTGAATGAGTTGAGCTTGCCATTGTGTGGTAAGACCTGTCAGTCACAAAAACTACGAGTATACCATTAAAGTGAATTTTTTTGTGTTATGACTCTTTAAAAGATTGTTGCGAAACATTTTGGCATTGACAATAGTTCAGAAATCTATGTCTATAATCTGTATACATTTATGTACATAATCTACAAATACATATTTGTGTCAGGATATTTTGGGGCTTATTGACTCAACACAAAAATGTCCACTTTTACAGTATCTAGCATCAGGGGCATTTTGTGATGTTGCTCGCTCGTTTTGTAAGAGATTTTTTTTAAAGAAATCAAGTTTTTAGGTCACCTGAGACAAAGTCTCAAGTGACCTATTGCGATCGCCTTTTGTCCGTCGTGCGTCCGTAAACAATTTACATTTTCGACTTCTTCTCCAAAACCCCTGAACCAATTTCAATGAAATTTTGCAGGGACCTTCCATGGACAAAGGTCAACAAAAATAGT
>NW_018406089.1:1160314-1238241 GCF_002113885.1 Mizuhopecten yessoensis
TTTATAATGGCAAATGATACTTTGAATATTACATGTTAATAACTTGATTGGAATTATAACCTTGAATTGACAGTTTGATACTTTGAAAATTTTGAGCCAGCCCTACCCCCAAGGGCTGTAGGGTGGGGCTCAAAGGAGTCAGTGTGCTAAAATTTCTTCATTTTCCTTGTTAAGAATCAGAGGTGCTAGTTTCAAATCCTTTTTAGTCTGAAATCTGTATGCTAGATATTGAGTAAGGTGGTTTTATTGTTTTTTGTCACTTTGAATAATGTTCATGTTAAAAACAAAATCAACTCTCTGTATAAATATATCAGGTGACCGTTAAGGCCCATGGGCCTCTTGTTTAGATAACCATCTTTTGTCAAAGTGAGTTGTTGCTATGGTGCAACTTCTGCTGTCTGCCTATCATCTGCATCATTGCCACTCATTTGCAACTTCTTTTCAGGTTCTGCAATGCCAATCCATACAAAATAAATATGAAATGATCCAATTATAGTTATACCAAAATCTTTTGTTTTCTTCATTGTTTTCTTTGATTGGTGCTGATTTAAGCAGTCATTTTCTGCATCAGAAGACCCACCAGGTAAATTTAAGTCATCATATCTTGGTACAAAGTTGAGGAAGGATAAATTTGAATGAAGGTAAAATTCAAGTTTGATATGCAATCCCAATATACAAATGTATCAGAATAAACAGGTAATCGTCGCAATTGAATGACATTGCCCAACTTTCAAGGTCACAGGGGTCAAATGTCTTAAAATCCTTCTTTTCAACTTCTTTTCAATAACCAAAAGGTCCAGGCTCATGATATTTGGACTGTAGCATGCTGGGATGAAGGGCTACCAAGTCCCAGTTCAAATGAATGACCTTGACTAACTTTTAAGGTCACAGAGGTCAAATGTCGTAAAATCTTCTAACCACTTCTTCTCAATAACCAATAGGCCCAGGGTACTGAAATTGGGCCTGTAGCATGCTGGGATGAAGGGCTACAAAGTTTGTTCAAATGAATGACCTTGACCCACTTTCAACCTAATGTCCTTGTTCGACATTCAAGGTCACAGGCTTCATATGTTTAAATCTTTTAATAGGTTCTTATGAATCAACCAATGATATTCTGCCTGTAGCTGTATTTTAGTCCAATATTAAGATTACAAGTGTGAGATTAATACCAGGTGAGCGATGCAGGCACATTGGGCCTCTTGTTTAGACATTTGACCCCTGTGACCTTGAATATGAGTGAAGGTCATTCATTTGAACAAACTTTGTAACCCTTCGTCCTAGCATGCTACTGGCTAAACATCAACACCCTGTGTCTCTTGGTTATTTAGAAGATGTCATTTAAAGATTTTAAACATATTTGACCCCTGTGACATTGAATAAAATTCAAGGTCATTCATTTGAACAAACTTGGTAGCGCATCATCCTAGCATGCTACTGGCAAAATATCAACATCCCAGGCTTTTTGGTTATTTTGAAGTCGTTGAAAGATTTGAACATATTTGATCCCTGTGACCTTGAACAAATGTTATGGTCATTCATTTGAACAAACTTAGTAACCCTTCATCCCATCACGCTATTGGCTAAATATCATCATCCTGTGCCTTTCGGTTTTAACAAAAGAATTTGTTTAAAAGTTTCAAACATATTTGACCCCTATGACTTTCAATAATAGTCAAGGTCATTTATCTAAACAAAGTAAATAGCCCTTAATCCCAGCATGCTACTTACCAAATATCAATATCCTAGGCATTTTGGTTATTCAGAAGAGGTTGTTTAATTTTTTTAAACATATTTGACCCCAGTGACCAAGAATATAATTCAAGGTCATTCATTTGAACAAACTTTGTAGCCCTTTATCCTAGCTTGCTACTGGCCACATATCATCCCCCTGGGCATTTCGGTTATTCATAAGAGGTCGTTTAAAAGATTTTAAACATATTCGATCGCTGTGACCTTGAATATAATTCAAAGTCATTCATTTAAATAAACTTGGTAGCCCTTCATCACATCATGTTATGGGCCAAATATCATCATCCTGCACCTTTTGGTTATTCAGAAGTTTAAAAGTTTCAAACATATTTGACCCCTGTGACCTTAAATATAAGTCAAGGTCATTCATTTGAACAAACTTGGTAGCCTTCATCCCAGTCTACTACTGACCAAATATCAACATCCTGGGCATTTCGGTTATTCAGAAGTTGTTTTAACTTTTTGACATATTTTACCCCTGTGACCTTAAATACAGGTGAAGTTCATTTATTTGAATAAACTAAATAGCCCTTCATCCCAGCATGTTTCTGGACAAATATCACCATTTTGGTCCTTTTGGTTATTCAGAAGAAGTTGTTTAAAAAAAAATTAAGACAATTGACCCCTTTGATCTTGAATATAAGTGAAGGTCATTCATTTGAACAAACTTGGTAGCCCTTCATCCCAGCATGTTACTGGTCAAATATCATCACCCTGTGCATTTGGGTTATTCAGAAGAAGTTGTTTTAAGTTTTTAACATATTTGACCCCTGTGACCTTGAATAAAGGTGAGGGTCATTTATTTTAACAAAGTTGGTAGCCCTTCATCCCAGTTTGCTTCTGGTAAAAAAAATCATCACCCTAGGCCTTGCGGTTATTAAGAAGAAGTTGTTTAAAGTAAAATATTGACGCCGGAAGACAGACTTGGTAACTTGAACTACGTGTAATGCAAAAGCAGAGTGAAAGATGGTAGTATATGTACTATGTACAAATAATGGTTCTGTCAAGTAGCTGAATTTTGGTAAAGCACCTTAAGACGCTTCCATCTATGAAGAGTATTTGATTCTACCATATCTGGATCTTGAGAAGAAGATTTTTGAAATTTTAGTCAATTTGACCCTTTTTGGCCCCACCCATCTGCCCCTTGGGGTCAGTCAGGGCTGATTTGTGCATATCATCGATCTGCTATCCAGTACTGATAATGCTAACCAAGTTTGAATTAATTCCAATGGAAAATAGACAAATGCTGGTTCAAAATGTGATTTCCCTATATAAACTATAGTAAAGTTTACGGGGGAAACGCGAGACCCCAGGGTTATGAAATTCACTATTTTGGGAAAGCACCTTAAGACCCTTCTATCTATGAAGAGTATCTGATTCTACCTTATCTGGGTCTTGAGAAGAAGATTTTTGAAATTTTAGTCAATTTGACCCTTTTTGGCCCAGCCCCTCAGGCCCCTGGGGGCTGCTGACCATAAAATTCACAATTTTGGTTGACCTTTAATTTGGCCATGGTAGGTTTCTGCAAAATTTCATTGAATTTGGTTTAGGGGTTTTGGAGAAGAAGTCGAAAATGTAAATCGAAGCCGGACATAAGGCGATCGCAATATTTCTCTAAAAATGGAGAACCTAAATTAGCAAGGATTGATTGTAGTCGACTAATACATGTTTTACCTCATTCCACAAGTCTATGGTCATGAACACAATCTTTAAACGCAACAGAAATGAAAACAAATCGATTCAAACAGATAAAGTGAACATTTATTCATGAAAATGATATTTCAGTACATATTGAAAATTAATGAATCAATTTTCAGCATGCATAGAAATTACTAGCACTTTTTCGTAGATCGAAGCTGAAAACACTTGAAGTGTTAGTGATATCACATGATTATTATACTAGAGTTTGTGTGGTGTTGATAACTGGTCATTTCATTTCTTTTGTTTCTTTTTATCTGCTTCTTCCTCTTTCTCTCGTTCTATTTCTGCGATGAATTTTTCTACTTCTTCCAGTTCTAACATCTGAAAAATACAACAAGTCCAGAAGATTACACCAGCCGCCTTTATCCGAAATAAATTGTCCTACAACTGCTTTTGAAACAAATGATCATGAAGGTCTAGAGAAATATGCACAGAGTCAGACCAGGATTTGAACCTTGGACCTCCGACTATGATCCTGTCACCCTAACCAACAGGGCTCCCTGGTGAACAGTTGTACCCCTGCCCAGGCACTATGTTATATCCAAGATAAAACTAAGTCCAGGTTTCTGCATGAAATGCAGTAAAATTCTCTAATGTTTTGCCTCTAGTAGGACTGAAATGCTTAATAAACTACATACCTGGTATGTAATTTTTAGCTCACCTGCCTGTAGTACTTTAAACATGTATCAAGCTGAGCGATACAGGCCCTCTGGGCCTCTTGTTTTAAGTTTTCGGAATGGAGTTATATGCAAACTGACTTTGAATTCTAGTACATTTAAATGCAGAACATTAAGCTTTCATTAAAGACCGATTCATTATTTCATATCAGTTCATACCAAACTTCTCTCTAAACTGTTAAAACTATATAGTTTAAATTATCCCTTGGACCTGCTAATGTATTAATTTTGCATACAATTTAGTTGTATCTGATGTGCAAACACGTAATACTACATCCCAGCATTAGAGATCATGGCTTTACCTTGAGAGGTTCGTTTTCCTTCATGATGGCCAGCTCAACATTTTTGGCACCTGACTGAACGACTTCAAGCAGGGCCTTGAGGGCCAGTTTGATGCACTCTTCCTGACTGCCGGCTACCTCCTCTGTGTAGTGTTTCTCGAGGAACTCTCGGACAGGCTTAGCACTACGACCAATGGCGTTCGCCTACAATAGATATACTGTCAATGTAATACACAATTTTATTGAAAAAAGGCCCACTTTTATGAAGACTAAATTCCAAACTCGCTAAAAGGAAGAAAAAGCCTATACATTTTTTTATTTTATTTTTTAAATATCAGTATCTGATGGTATAACAGGCCGATGCAAGAAGATTTTTTCTGCTTTTTTTTTTTTTGTAGTGGTAAAACAATTTAAAAACAATTCTGACAGTTCAAAGACTACTAGCTGAATTAATTAGAAAGTTTCTGTGTACTGGGATGTTCAGAAGACTGCCGTGTCTGATGTTACTACATGTAGTCATTGATTTGTCTGGTTTGACTGTTCTGGATTCTGTTCTATATTTACAATAACCAAAATAGCTAAATTGTCAATAATCAAATCCTGTTTTTGTTTTGTTCCTTCAAAATGTGTGTTAAAATGGTTATGACCATTTTGTCACACATTCTTTTCTCTACCCTCAACCTGATATATCAAAGCCACTGGATGAAAATGGTATGATATTAAAATGGTCACATTGTATTACCAGTGGATTTTAGTGGTTTCGCATGGAAACATCTATATTATACCTAGTATAACTTAAACATCTAGAATGGCTGCCAGGTCACTTATGCAGCTTTCAACTGTACACCAATTTTATCAATGACGTACACATAAGCATTGTGAAGAATCAATAATACAGACACTTCTGTATCCAAACACATTTCCTAGTGTTTCTTCAGTGTTTAACACAACTGGAAAGGAAATGTGTACGGTAGCATACATCCGTAAGTTCTACTGCAGAACAACACTGTACCTTCCACTCGTGGTATGTGCCTGAGGGGTCAGTTTGGTACAGATGAGGTGTTCCATCATAGTCAAAACCAATTATCAGTGCTGAGAGTCCAAATGGTCGCCGGCCATTACTCTGGGTATATTTCTAAAAAAAAACATGAAAATTGATTCATTAGTATTTTAAGGTTAAAAACCTTTGAAAAAACAAGTATGGACAAAATAAAATTATATTGTGTTATCGAGGCAAATCAAGTGTTATTTATATCATAGACATTGAAGTATAACACCTTTCCCGGTCAAATTACTGTGACAGTAGCCAGATGTGCCTAGGGAAACAAGAATACTGTAGCTCTGTCAGCCATGTTGTTTATCCGATCAGTCTCAAAAGTTGCCCTGCACAACTAAGGACCCAGGGAAACCGACATAAAATTTGAGAAAGATCCCTCAGGTACTTCTTGAAAAATAGTGATAACAAGAATAGTTTAAGGAAGGACGACAACAACGAACCAAGAACGCAGGGTGATTTGAATAGCCCACCATCAGATGATGCTTCTAAAATACTAAGAGTGATTTGCCCAAAACAAGTGTGTTGCTACCTGATCTCATTGTGTTACCTAACCAGTTTCGAAGTATATGTATTTTAGACAACTTTACAACTATTGAAAACTTAATGTGTTGGTCATTCTTTTCTGTTGTACCTGTATCAGTTGATAATGTGATGTGTGATGCTTAACTATCCTAGCTGAGAAATGTTTAGTGTGAGGTTTATCAATATTAGTTATGTTTCGTATGACTTTCACCTATTTTAGTCGAACAATGCACAGTACCAGCATGTTTACCTGTTTTAGTTGAGCTATGTGTCGCGTGATATACTCCAGTGTGACTGGATCCTCCACTATAAGTTTGTGACTTTGACATTCTGTACGTGCTCTGTTGATCAGAATCCTGGCATCTGCAGTCAAACCTTTAAAATACAAAACAGAAATTGTTCTATAGCAGACATAATTTAGGAGTAATACTAGCTTTTTGATGATTCTAGTCTACTGTTCTTTGATTGAAGTTGCCATGCTAAACCACTATCCCAAATCGACAACATGGACACCACTTTGTTACAACTGAACAAGAGGCCAAGGTCAAAGGTCATCCTGTCAAGGTAAAAAACCTCTGATAGGTTACAGACAGGGTGTAACCTATCTGGTGCTGTGTGTATACGCTACCTATCGATAGACGAAATGAGTCGAGTGACTAATTCACTAGTTCTGCCATCAAAAGTACATAGTCACTAAACATAAAAGAAAGACAAGCATGCGGAAGGCATTCCTAGACGATTGCTCAAACATGTTTTGAAGCCATTACATGCATTAAACTAGAACTGTCATCCAGAGAATAACTTATACCCCCCGCAGATGCTGGTAGTTTATACATCATTTAGTAACCTTGACCTTAGGGTTTCCCTGTACAAGTAATTTCGCATTAAAGGCCTTAACTCCCTTAAAAAGTGTTGAAATCTGAAACCCGAGCCTTCGATTTTGTAATGACAAATTCCAGGGGTGCCGAGAGCGAAAGTGAGCGTAACCCCTGGATATCGAGGATGGTGTGAGAGAAACAAAGTATAGAGGTTTAAAGTGTTGCAAAGGGAACAGCTGATCAATTCTTGATTTTTCAATGTCCGCTAAGCAACTTCCTGATTATAAACAGATATTCTTATCATCAGAGGAAGACACAGAAGTAAACACACAATAACGTAGGTGGCCTCTTCATTATACACCTGTGACAATTATGCATTGACTAGAAATTAATTTGGAATATCACTTGTCAATTTGAATAGTAGTTTCCAATTTTCACTTGTCCATGTGCAAATTCAACTTACTCACTATTATTCAACAAGATAATCAATATCAAATTTAGACTAGTCAATTGAGCCAGTAGGTTTTAGAATCATTTGTCTAGTTGGAGATTTCACTTTTCTCAGTCTATCAGACTACCCTTATCGTTTTTAGCCCTGATACAGGAAGTCTATTCTTTCCTTCAATATTTGTAGGCAAATTGTATACAAGTCATAGTATAATACTTGATATCTTATAGTTAATTTAAGTTCTTCATGGTGCCTTCATGTTATCTGGTATATTGTGAATATGCATATGGCCACGAGTCTATGTCACCTTGTGTATATACATCATTACATACAAGACATTTCTCAAAATGACAAATAAAACAAGAGGCCCAGAGGGCCAGTATCGATCACTTGGATATCTAAGCAATCATGGCAAAATATTCTTCAAATGAGATTCAAGGGAATATGTCAGACCCAAAGGCCAATCCTTGTAGCATATCTGTATCAGATATTTCATGCCCAGCAATTTTATGTATGGTTATGGGGTGGGGATCTCAACAGTTTCCAAGCTGTGACTCAGAAACTAGGTCCCTAGTGTTGTGGCCAGACCCCAGGATCAATTCTAATATCAAAACTGCATTCGTCTCTTTTTGCCCAGCATTTGTATTTGAAGTTTTGGGGTGGGGATTTCAACCGTTTCAAAGTTATGACCCAGGGGTTAAGTCTGCAAGGATGGGCCAGACCCTGAATTGTATATATAGTTTTGGGGTGGGGATCTTAACCATTTCAAAGTAATGACCCAGGGGTTAAGTCTCCAAGCGTGGGGCAGACCCCAAAGCCATCCTGGAAGCATATGTGCATTCATCTCTTTATACTCAGCAATTGTATATATATATGGTTATAGGGTGGGGATCTCAACTGTTTCCAAGCTGTGACTAAGAAATTTAAACTAGTTCCCTAGGGGTTCGGTCAGACCCAAGGGTCTATTCTAATATCATGACTGCATTCGTCTCTTTATGCCCAGCATTTGTATATATAGTTCTGGGGTGGGGATCTCAACTGTTTCAAAGTTATGACCCAGGGACTTTGTCTCCAAGGGTGGGGCCAGACCCTAGAGCCACCCTCGAAGCAAATGTGCATTCTTCTCTTTATACTCATCAATTGTATATATGGTTATACGGTCGGGATCTCAACCATTTCCAAATAATAAACTATTTTTGGCCACACCCCTTAGCCTGGGGGGTCAGCCCCACCATTTGTACAATTTTGAATCCCTGCCTCCCATGAATGCTTCCAACTAAATATGATCGATATCCATGGCATAGTTCTACAGAAGAAGTCGTTTATAGCAATATAGCCATATTGCCCTCATTTGGCCCCGCCCAATCATTTGTACATTTTTTGAATCTCAACAACCTAGGGATGCTTCCAGTCAAATATAGCTCATGTCCATCTTTTAGTTCCAGAGAAGAAGTCGCTTAAAGCTTAAAGCAATATAGCCAAATTGCCCCTTTTGACCCGCTACTCCGCCCCCTGGGGGTTCAGCCCCACCATTTGTACACTTTGGAATCACCATCACCTAGGGATGCTTCCAGTCAAATTTAGTTAAATTCCAATCAGTGGTTAAGAATAAGAAGTCATTTAAAGAAATTGTTGACGTACGGACGATGGACGGACGTCAGACAGACGACACGACAGACGCCACGGTATGGCATAAGCTCACCTTGGTCCTTTGGACCCGGTGAGCTAATAAATCATCAATAACACTATTATACAAACCAGCGAATGCAAGGGCGACGTGGTCATCGATGAGAGCAATTTTACGCACAGTCCTGTCCTCCTGAAGCTTTGCAACTGCTTTCTTTTCTACTCCTAAAACAACTATACCTTTTCCCTTGACACCAACCTGTAAAAAATATATGGAAATGGTGGATCACATGGAGTAGATATTTTTTTAATTATGAAGTGATTTCTGGAAAAAAACACTATTTTGAGTTTTGGACTCATGTTCTTTGGTTTGAAACTGATAACAAAAGAAAGGGAAAAAGTAGATAGATAATAGAACTTTGTTTCAGCAGTTTATGTCACTTCATTTTGGACTCAAAACTAACATAGATCATGAGGTATCAATAACTTATTCATCCAGTTTGGGATATCCTTTTTTTCAGAAGAAGTCATTTGAAGCTTTTGACATATATGACCCCTGTGACCTTGAAAGTAGGTCAAACTAACTTTTGTTCTCACACTTTGTTGGGCTCTATTCCAGGAAGCCACCAGCCAAATATAAAGATTCTATACCTTTCAGTTCTTCAAAAGAAGTTGTTGGAAGCATTTGACATATTTGACCCCTGTGATCTTGAAAGTAGGTCAAGGTCATTTTCGTTCTAAAACTTTGTAGGGCTCCTACCAACAAAGCTTTCAGCCAAATATCATGACTGTAGGCCAGTCCGTTCTTCAGAAGTAGTTGTTTAAAGGAAAAGTTGACGGACGAGGACGGACAGACGGACGCCGCACCATGACATAAGCTCATTATTTATTTATTTACGATGAACACAAATATCCATATGAAAATTTAATAGCCGTTCAAAATTACCATCACTCAAAATCAGACGATTCTGAAATTTTGCAATAGAAGATGTTTTCAGCTAAAGCTTACCTCTACTTATGTCACCTCTCTATTAGATAGTGCTTATCTTTTAGGTTAAATATTTATTGTGTACCTGTGCATGTCTTTTATGTATCGGTTTTAATAGCTCATTAAAGCTAATGTTGTAATGTTTTTAATCATACCTACGTTAAATAAAACTTTTTATTTGATTTTTTGGGTATTGTTGAACTCTTACCAGGTTTTAAAAATTTATCGTACCATGAACGCTTGCAGAGACTAAACCTGCCAACCTTAGAACACTGAAGGAATAGAGGGGACCTGATCAACGTACTCAAAATAGTGAAGAAGATTTATGATGAACGAGTCACAACAAATATGTTCCAAATGGATACCACCAGCAGGACAAGGGGACACTCACAAAAAATATTCAAAAAGCACTGTAACCTAGACATTAGAAAAAACTTTTTCGGCTTCCGCGTAGTAGATACCTGGAACAACTTGCCGCAAGATGTTATAGATGCAGAGGATGTCAAACATTTTGAAAATTTACTGGACAATCACTGGGAATATACCAACAAATAATTAACTTAATTTTATATATACGATGAAAGACATGCTAATTGTACAACAGAAGTATATCATACTGTAAATATTGTAATATCAACTGATATGGACACAGAGGCTTACAGCCTTCGTCCATTATTTATCGTATTAAATCGTATTAAAAGTCCATATTTTTATACATCGAGAGAAAAAAACAGATAAGAAAACATGTAAGACAAAGTCGGATTAAACACATCAAACGAGTAGCAGTAAACATTTGGCGAGACTTGGTGTAAAGAGACACAATATATCACTAAAGTTCAGATGACAATGCAATTATGAACAGAAACTTGAGGGTGGTCATGTTTGAGACTCGTTTTTTATCACTGTAAAATCAACCAGAGATACGTGTTTTGTAGTTGACTTGGTAATTAAAACGTACGGCAGTAGACCCTTTCTTCACGGCTTCCTGTGCATATTCTACTTGGAATAAATGACCATCAGGCGAGAAAACGGTGATAGCACGGTCGTATCGGGAACTCATATTGGAAACTTTGTGGACCGCAGAAACCGGCGTTTCTGTGTCCTTAAAACGCTTAACGACTAAAACTGTTTATCACAAACATTTCTTCAGCCTAACATTACCAGCAAAAACAAAAAATATATTTTTTATGAAAAAATATTTTTTGGTTATTATATGATATATATTATATTCAAATAATTACAAATATTATATCATAGTCTTTTATTCCATTTCTTTAGTGATAGTATTAATAATAATCATTGGAAATCATAAAATAAGAGCCGGAACCCGGACGAAATTATTCGTATTTTATTTTAAACTCTGTAGCGTCTCGCTCAAAAAGTCACAAACACACTATTCTCTAATATACGATTGGTCGTTATTTAAATCTTATATTCACACTTTTCTAATTAGCTATTTAAACAGCAGTTTTATTCATTTCACAATTCATATGCGTATCATTTCCGAATAGTAAATACGATCGATTTCACAATTAGAAATTCCCTATTATTCGCTGCCGGTCCAATTTCTTTGTGTGGCTGGGCTGGGACGCGCTCAATTTTCTGTCGGATTGTGTTTGACACACATTACCGGCATCATGTCATTGACATTTGTGCAGCCTCAACAGAAGAAGGGGCCTGCACCCAACCAGGCGACCATTCAGAAGGTTTGTTTTCGTTATCCGTCGTTCTTTTGGAAGACACGTTTAGAGACATTCAGACGCAATATCATGATATGGGACGCGATCGCTCCCGGCGATTTGCCATAAAAATAGTTTAGATCAACTGTTCCGTGGAAAACAACCTTCAGCCATACATCGCAGAGTATGACAATGTCAGGCTACAGCGCCGCGTACAGTCTATTAAAACTGGCCGAAATCAATGGAGCATGCGATTTTGGTGTGTTAATCACCTAAAGTGACATTTCGGTCCGTGCACATTTGAAGCTTTGGTAAAATAAACGACAACTCGAAGTCGAATCAAACAGCATCTGTGGTACAGA
Source organism: Mizuhopecten yessoensis (assembly GCF_002113885.1). Classification (NCBI taxonomy): domain Eukaryota; kingdom Metazoa; phylum Mollusca; class Bivalvia; order Pectinida; family Pectinidae; genus Mizuhopecten; species Mizuhopecten yessoensis. The sequence continues at coordinate 1,172,223 of NW_018406089.1, forward strand.
GGTATTGGATTATTTGGACATCTTAAACAAAAATGAAGTCAAAAAAAATAATATTGATTTTCAACTTCAAATGGGCAATATTGCTTCATTTTAAATTATTAGTACAGTCAGATATACATGACTACAAAAAGCATACATTTAGATGTTTATTTTCATTTTTCATAAATGTTAAATACAATTTTTTACATCATTATTTAAAAAAGAAAAATCTTTTATTCATGGTAGATGGGTTGCAGCTCAAAAAATGGTTGACAGTTGCTTAGTCTGAATTATTCTGACGTTTTTTATGACTTATTTTAAATACCGGTCTGTCGTCGATAAATGTCAGAACTCCGGCTCTCTATAATATGCGGGAAATAAGCGCCCAGCGCCCGGGTCGCTCTTCAAACTGATATTTTAGAAACAAATCGTCACTTTCACACACATGTCGCACATGGATCGAAAGATCTATTCTTTATGCACAAGATGAACATAAAAGCTTATTTCCCGCATATTATACAGGGCCGGAGTTCTGACGTTAATCAATGAAAGACCGATATGAAAAAAAAGTCGATAAAACGTCAGAATAATTTGGACTAACAGTTGCTGTGCTGCGATTGAAGGAGTGGTTTCACCTTAGGAAACCATACCCAGGTTCATTGATCTTGCATCTGTCAGAGTCTTACTTATGATAAAATATTATCAAGATAAAAAAATACTTGTTACTTAGTTTAGAACCAAAAACCTGCAGCTGAAGTTTGGTACTAAAACAAATAACATTTATAGAACTGTACTGAAGACTGATATATTTAAGTTGCAAATTTGTTCTCAACATTTACAATTATAAGAATGAAGAAGGAATGTTAGAATAGAAAACCTACTGTACACAACCATCAGATATATGTGAAGGGTATCCTCGTTTAATGTTTCAGATGCTGGATGAAAACAATCAGCTGATACAAGCCATCGTTGATTACCAGAATAAAGGGAAATCTTCGGAATGTTTACAGTAAGTGTAAAACCTCGGTAATAGTACCTAGTAAATGTCAATTCAGTACTGCTTTATGTACACATTTTAGGTAACTACTTTGAATATTAACTTCATTCTCAGTGCTTGTAATCTGTTATAAGGATTTTGCTTTATGACATTTAATGATTTACGAGCTTTTTGCTTCAGATTTCAGCAGATGTTGCACAGAAATTTAGTGTACCTAGCCACCCTTGCCGACTCGAGCCAGAATATACAAGCGCTTCTACCAGTAAGTTGATCACCCAATTTTTGTAAGAATGGTGCATAACTTCAAAATCGGTACTGGAAAAAACGAAGATAGATTTTTTTTACCCAAAGGAAATATTTGAATTAATTGGTAGGATGACTGTCTGCAGCTCAGTCAAATGATCGGGGATGTAACTAGTTGTTTAAAAATAAAATTATGTCATAAGTCCCCTGCTAGTAAAACTATCTTGGAAGTAAACAGCTGTTGTAAGATGATTCTGTGTCTTTAGCCTCCTGCTCAGTCAAACTATCTGGGATGTAAACAGCTGTTGTAAGATTATTCTGTGTCTATAGCCTTCTGCTCAGTCAAACTATTTTGGAAGTAAACAGCTGTTGTAAGATGATTCTGTGTCTTTAGCCTCCTGCTCAGTCAAATTATCTGGGATGTAAACAGCTGTTGTAAGATTATTCTGTGTCTTTAGCCTCCTGCTCAGTCAAACTATCTGGGATGTAAACAGCTGTTGTAAGAATATTCTGTGTCTATAGCCTCCTGCTCAGTCAAACTATCTTGGAAGTAAACAGCTGTTGTAAGATTATTCTGTGTCTTTAGCCTCCTGCTCAGTCAAATTATCTGGGATGTAAACAGCTGTTGTAAGATGATTCTGTGTGTTTAGCCTCCTGCTCAGTTAAACCCAGCAGTGAATCAGCCTCAGCAGCCACAGCAGCCCCAAAACTCACAGATGAACCAAATGCGACCCCCAGGACCAATGCAAAACCAGATGAATTCTGCAGGTATGTGTAAAAGTTTACGTATCAAAAACTTACATGATGATAATAAAAGTCAACACTGGCATTCACTCAATATTGACATGAACAAGTGTTCCCCTAAAATTGGAGTTTTCAGCTCATAATCTGACCATAGAATGTGACAAAGTTTTCATGACATCAGCAGCAACACATGTGGGCAGATCTATGCAAAATAATTCTGCTAATGAGACACAATTGTGTGACATCATCAACAGTTTCAGGCTGTTCTTCTAACTGAACTGATCACATGTTGATAATTTTTGGAAATGAAACTTATGTCCACTGAAAAGGACTAAATATAAGAAGAAAAAATATGTTTTGTCAGGTTATGAAATAATAACTCCAGTTGAGCACATGTAAATTTCACGTTCTATTAAATTGATGTGCATAAATGGAGTTACCACCTTAAAGCTGACAGTGCAAGTTAAAAAGCTTTAAATTGAGATTTTAAAAAAAAAATCAAAAATCCTAGTTTTGAGATCTTCCCCATCTCTTCTGACTATCGTTTCTAAGGATGTGCCAACATTTTAGTTTGTCCTTGCTTGGATTATGGGTCTCGCTGGGTAAAACTGTCAAACTGGTTATCATTCTACAACTGACCGTCTTGCGCATCCTGATCGGCAACCGATATAAACAAATCAAACGCACTCACCTGAAGACTTTGAAACACTGCCAAGCTGGTTGCTATTTATTGCACATTCTCGAAAATCGTGTATCCAAAATAAAAGCTATATAACTGAAAACACTTCTACAAATTCCATATATATCATCTGTCTTTCATGTGCATTGAACTGCACCAACACACAAAACTTTATTATGAACTCGTAGTCTTTGTCAATGTGAAATTTGATAATTGAGCTGTTCTCATGGAAATGATTGGAATTAGTGTTGTTTTCACACAGATGGTTATAACTAGTTGGATATCTAAAAGGTAGGCATCAACGTTCGTTGCATGTTTGCTTCTTTCAGGGCCGGTTATTTATTTGGGGGGGGGCAGGGATTGTGCATTAGATATTTTAATTGGTCTTATTTTACTGCTATTTCCACTTTTCTTAGATAAATGCTATCTTTCATGTGTTCCATTTCAATTTTATTCAACTGATCTGATACAAAATGTTGGTAAAAAAAATGTGAAAGTGTTTTATATATATCGTATAGTAGTGTCACCTTGCGCACAGCCACATATTGAACAAATGATAACCGATTTGACAGATAATGCACTTTTTATACCCAGCGAGACCCATACTCGTTACCAAGTAAGGGCAAACTAAAATGTCGGAAGAGATGGGGAAGATCTCAAAACCAGAAAAAAATATCCTTTTTTTTTTAAATCTCAATTGAAAGCTTTTTAACTTGCACTATCAGCTTTAAGTATTTAATACTCCCTAGCAGTCTGAGTAACAGTATATGATGTTAAATCTCTGACATATTTATCAAAGAAAACCTGATTACATTTTACAATACACAATTGGTTGATAGTATTGAGTGACCACATGTTTATCACTACAGGAGGGCCAGGTAGTGGTAACCAGATGATGACACCCAGCAGTGGTGGTAACATGACTCCCCCAACAAGCCAGGGAATCTATCCCCAGGGATCAGGTGGGTCAGGCCCACAACAACAGCCAATGCCTGGGTCTGGGGGCTACCCTCGCCCCGCACAGCAGATGGGTGGCCAACCACCCATGGTGTCGCAGTCAGGTTCATACAGTAAGTACCCTTTGTGTGATGGAAATAGGATAAAAAAGTTACATATTCATCAGCTTTACTAATTCAGAACAAAAAATTGTGTAGAGATAATATATCGACAAAATCATTTAAATTTATCTCATCATCTTTTGGTAAGAAACTATAAAGGCCTCTGTGTTTCAGAATTTTTTGTCACTTTTAAATGATATGTACTGTTACATTGTTTCATAGGCTTGTAATTGTTAATGTTTATAAAATATTGATAATAGCTAAACTGGGAAACTAGACAATTATTTGCATTAATTCTTATTCAAACTAACCAAATTTCTTTTTCACATAGTATAATGTGTCGACAGAGCTAACACTGTGTTAGCTCTTCATATTTCATGAAACAGAAAACTCCAAAGTCCGATTTTGAGTCCTGAAATTTTGAGTGGGACTGAAGATATTTTGAAAGTCTATTATGTTACTTTGGACTGAAAACATAATTACTTAGGACTAACAAAATCTGTGGGAAAGGTCAGAATTTTTTCTTTGCATGTGTGAAGTTTTCTTCCTACTCTCTCAAGTTGTGGGATACGAGTGTGGAAAATCTAGTTTACTAACCATCACTGTAGATCAATAAAGTTTATTTTGGGTTTATCCATGTATTAGTGAAATGGCTTTCACTTTTAAACTTGGGCAAAATGGAGTTCTCATTTAATGAGTGTAGCCTTCGCTGCGATAAATATACAATTTTCAAGCCCAGAGTTTTTGTTGTTTGAGTAAGGCATTCACTAAACGTAGATCTAACATTAGATTACACTAACACTACATGGTGATTTGGGGTCTGGGTGACGGGGTTGTCTGAAGAAAGGAAATAACAGGTACTCTTTACACATACAGGAGGGGCCTGTGAAATATAAATCTGTGTCCCTCATTTGTCAGATCTGGAGAACAACGGGATGTTTTAAATCCCAAGCAGGGGCTTATCACCAGATTTATGTATCACTGATAAAACATATGTCCCCCACTTAATGATCTGGTATGACATTTCCTTTACAACATGTGAACACAAAAAAATCCCATTTGACAAACCACAATGTCACTTGAATTAAAAAAAAACATGCAGTTAAAACATACATTTCAACAGTTGTATCGACCATTTACTTATTCACCCTTGAAGACATATTTGAAGTCTTCCAATTCAAAGGTTGGAATAATCCATTATGAAATTTCAGGGGTGAATGAATTAACTTATGTCAGATAGATAATGTACATGCATTTTAAATTAGGAGACAGTTTGTATAGTTTATATCCAGAGTATGAAATGTTCTTGAGTCTGTTTTCGTATCCATTCAGGGGTGTACAATTCCACTAGCCCGACACCCGGTATTTGGTGAATTTATTTAAGGGCTAGTGAAAATAATGAGAATTCACAATAGAAATATAGGTTGGGCTAATATTATTTCTTAAAATATGCCTGCGGGCAAGTATGCTAAATATGAAAATGAACACCCCTGTCATTGGACCATGTATGCCATGTCCCTACCTTCAAATGTTAATGATGTGGTGATGTATTTCCTCTAGGACATTCAGACAAGAAAATTGTCCCACTCGACAAGCCACATCGTCACTCGACTCAAAAAGACACCAACAGTGACGTCACCAAACATGGCTTACCCAAAATAGGTGAACTTTTAGCATGCAGCACACATGATACATGTCAACAGCTGTGTTGGCCAGTGTTTTCTCCAGAGAGGAAGGGCAGTCTTGTTTTCAGTTTTGCAATTACCAACTATATTAGATTGTCAATTTAGAGGAAACCGGTATCCCGATCCATAAGATAATGTTTTAAAATATAAGAGTTACCTCCCTTTATTTTACAAATATATATAACATTATTTTGTTTGGTTCATCATATCTGTATAGTTTTAATAAGAGCCATTTCCACGGTGTGATGCTGCAGAAAACACTGTTTACAGCAAACAAGTACAGGGTTCATACAGATTCCCCCAAAAAAGTTCAAGTTTGATATTGTCCAATCAAGTACATGAAAATTGCTTGATGATTTTTAGTCTCTGGCCAATCCAAATCTACATGTGCAGTAAGATTGTTAGGTAGCTCTACATTTGAAAATCTATGAAAATATATTCGTCCTTTGAAAGAATATACTTTGTAAAGCAGAGATAAAATATTGATTGAATTTGAAAGGGAAAGCGTCAGTTTTTTGTGCTTTAACATGCCTGAGGACTTGTGCATAATTTCTGTATGAACCCTGATAGACTTTGATTTCTTTTTGTACTGATATTTAACTGGTCTCACTTTGAAATATATTTATATAAGTTGCATCAGACTCAAAAATATTGAAATCATGTACGTGTATAATATCTAGCAAATTTCTGTTGATGAAAAGCAGTTTGATATAAATTGGACCAATATTTTTCTTTCAAAGCCTGTTGAAAAACTAAAACATTAAGGTTGATGAGTTTGTTCTGTTGTAGAATACATTGTACTTAGACTTGCTTTAAAAATTATGCAGGAGTTAAAAGTAGTTTTCTTTAATACTGACCGTAGATGAATTAGTGGCTGCTGACAGAAACTACTTTGATACAGATTTCATTACGTTATAATATACTTGAAGAGAAAAAAATGACATCGTTATGTTTTTTCATAAATAATTTGGTAGTTGTACAGTTAAGTTTGTACCTACGATGGATGAAATGTATGCAGAACTCCTGGCTCACATTCAAGGCATTCAAGTACACAGGCAAAATATCCTAACTTGAATAAATTTCCTTGGTTTGTAATTAAAGAAGTAGTACAATTTTCCTCTATTCGAAGACAACTCAAATTCACTGATGTCACAGAAGGAATCAGTTATGAATAATGTACAAAATATATATCTGGGTGAAAAAATTCCAACCTAAAATTTCAGGATACGTCTTCAAATGTACAAGATTTCAGGAGGTTTAGATCCTTTAAATTTATTTGACAAGCATTGAGATGTTCAGATATTTTGCCTGTGAATATCCGGTCCTTCCCTTAAAACATCAAACCTGAAGTTGCATCATTAATTATTTTATTAACAGATCAAATGCCATCTGGTATGTCAAACACTCAAAACTACAACATGCCGCAACAGAGCGGCTACCCCAACCAACAACAGCCAATGATGTCCCAGAATCAACCCATGATGCCACAGCAACAGTCGATGATGTCACAGCAACAACCTATGATGTCACCGCAACAACCGATGATGTCACAAAATCAGCCAATGATGGGACAACAGCAGCCAATGTTGTCAGGCCAGTCAACTGGACAGAGTGGCTCCATGATGAATCCTCGCCAGATACAGGGAGCCTACAGGCGTCCTGGTACAGGTACCTTGTCAAACATCCAGTACTTGCATACTGAAAATTGATATCATGTGTATTTTAGGCCAAATAAAATTAATTACTTGGTTCTCAGGTCAATTTTTTTCAAAAGAGATGCAGCAGGGCGGTAATTTTTTTCTTTTCATTTTACATGGAAAAAACGAGACGTGAGCAATTTTTTTTTATTGTGTAGTTTGTAAAAAGTTCATTGTGGGCATTACCTTGTCTTTTTATAGTTATGTAGAGACCCGTCATCCAGACGAGAATCACGAAACACCCACCCATTCCTTATTTGTACCGAAATGAGCGCCATTTGTACACAAGACTAATAAGTCATAATCATTTTAAAGCTTGCCTGTATCTCAATCCTTTTTTAGTGACTTGGGTGACTAACAAGTAAAAACGACATGCGGACCAATTTTCGGGATTTATTATTATTAAACGATTATTTTTTTATTACTTTCAAGATAAAATAGGCAATGCAGTGCCCTAAAATGAAAAGCGCACGGGCCTGAGAACCAAGTAATCAATTTTGTTTGGCCTTATAAGATAAATTATTTTGCATTTAGTCGGAAATCTTCATTCCCTATCATGAAATTTATACATTGTAAATAGAGGACCTAAAATTCAGTAGGATTCAATGAGGGTAGCTTCAGCAGGCTCAATTTAAGGTCAAGTGTGATGGGAACAAGCTTTGAGTTTTTCTGTCTTAAAATTTACTTAAGGATTGAATTCTGTTTTGTTGAGGTTTATGGGGTATAAACCTCAATGGGTCTTGAGACAAATTCAAAATGAACTGCGAACCCCATAAACCTCAACAAAATGGGATTCTATCCTTATATTTACATTCAGAGTGATATTGATACTTGTTCGGATAATTTCTAAAATATCGGTCTTGTGCAAGTCTAACACCACGGAAGGTATCAAAACTTATGACGTCATAACTCACTTTGAGATGTCGTCCTGGTAAGATGTAAGCAAATTAAGATGTTAATTATATTTTGAATTCAATTGAATACTTCTGACAAAAAATAAATAAAATTAAAACAATCTAAGAATGGAACTACTTCCCACGTTCCGCGGAATAACAGAGTAATCAGGTTGATAATATGCTGATGTATTCATACGCCAACTGAAAAGTTCATTGAAAAATAACCTTTAAAATGTTAAGTAGGTATATTGAGTCCAAGTTCAGTAGAAATGTAAATATTTAATGATGAATAATAACACTTTTTGACATAAAGGGCATTGATATACATCCCGCTACGTAAAATAATTATTTCATTGTTGCAGAGTTACTGCCCTTCAATATACTGGCACAATGTTTAACAATGGTTGCAAGGGCATAACATAAAACAGTTCTTAAAAGAGTTTTTTGACATATTTCAAAAGTATATTGTAGTATGTTTACTTTTGTTCACATTAGATTTAATATTATCATTCAATTTTGGTTGATATTCAATTTTTCCATCCTTGATCTTTAAACACGAACACTATGGACCAGGCTGTTGTAGGTTTATCATTGCTTTCACCTTTCCAGGTCAGTACGGACCACAGCAGAATTTTTCCGGGCCACAACAGTACCCCAACCAAACCTCCTACAGCCAGGGAAGTCAAGGGCAACAAAACATGCCGCAAGGTCAAGCCTACAACCAGAACTCCAATATGCCACAGTCTCAGTATACAGGTTTCCAGGGCCAAAATCCTCAGCAAAGATTCAACCCTTACTTGCGTAACCAAGGCAACATACCTGGCAACCAGATGGCTGGTGGACCAATGGTGAGTCAGGGTCAGAGCCCGGGACCAATGCCTGCCCCCATGCAAGGTCAAAATCACATGGGTAGTGGACAGATGCATGGTCAGAGCAACATGGGAGGTCAGATGCCACAGGGTCAAGGTCAAACGCCCAATCAAATGCCAAGTCAAATTTCTGGACAAAATGCTATACCAAGTAGTGGACCAATGGGAGGACAGATGCCGAACCAAGGTCCAATGCCATCACAGGGGTCTATAGGTAACCAGATGCAAGGCCCGAGTCCCATGAGTGGATCTATGCCTTCCCAAGGCCAGATGAGTGGACCAATACCAGGCCCAGTTCCCGCTGGAGGTCAGATGCAGAACCAAGGCTCATTTGGTTATAATTCCCCCCAGTACTGAAATAAAATGTCATGTAGATCTGAAACGTAAGGTATTGTATGTGGATATTCTGAATTGAATCGTTTTCAAATTTTGTAGCAATGAGCAGTTTTAACTGATTCATGTTGTATAGTGAAGAAGAAGGATAAAGAAACCTTCATTTTGATGAGGAATCCTCGTGAATGCTAGATATTCCAGGACAAATTTTCTGTTGTCTTTGATAATTGCATTTCATTTGCCAAACTTGTGAGCATTTATTATTTACAGATTAATTGTACATACATCTGCTTTGTAAATATTCCTATTATATTCTGTGTACAGGAAGGATGGAAATATGTAAAGCTGATTTTGCAATGGGTATTTGTTTGGGTACCATTGTCTTGATCAGGCTCTGCAAGATTAATAAAAATTGGACATAGGTGTCAGCCTCCATAGAGGGAGAACGTGTGTGAAATGTAACTGAAACTGCTTTGCTCAATTTATCTTTCTCTCTTTTTTCGTATCAAAATAACTCCAAATAGCATTCATTTGATTCTGACACACCTGTTATGATCATTGCAAACACCCTGCTGTAAGTAGGAGATCATTTGACCACAGGATGTAGATTTTGAGTTTGTGTGAGTTTGGACTTGAATGAGGGAGTTTCAAGGGAGATTGGTAATTTTTTGTCAAAATGAGAGAGTCTCCCTCCTAATGAAGGAGAGGTTTGACAGCTATGATTGGACTGATGCTAAAATGTTTGTAAGATAACTGAAGTTTATATGTTTGTTTAGACCCTGGTTGGTCTAGTCAGATAGTTTTTTGTCAAAACGAGAGAGTCTCCACCCTAGTGAGGGAGGGTTGACAGCTATGATTGGACTGATGCTAAAATGTTTGTATGATAGCTGAAGTTAATATATATGTTTAGACCCTGGTTGGTCTAGTCAGAAGGTTGTTAGTGAGGTACCTTCTACCTATGAAATAGAGGCAAGAGAATCTTATATTTTGTACAGAATCTTAATGGATTGTTAACGATAATAATCCAAACAACACGTGGCCCAAGTGGAGGAGGACAGTTGTTTGTTATAAAGCAAGGATTAAGCTGGTCAATGTTTTCAGATCTAAGATTGCTGACACAGTCACTTGTGTTATGAATTTATTCTCATTTAAATATTCATGTATATTCTGCAAGACCATTGTAAGGTTTCCCTGTTTACACTAGATAAACCTGTGCAATTCTTAGAAATGTAATCAAGATATTGGCCCCTCTCATGTTTTATCTCCACAGGTATCATAAATGTTATTCCATAATTGAGATAGATTTACTATTCCTAAATATTTGCATGTGTATTGATTAAAATATCAAGTTGAAATGAATTTTAATCAAATTGATGCTGTAACTATGCATTGTACATACAACGTGTTAATTTGTTGTTGTTTGTATTGTAACAAAAAAGACTGAATAATGTACCCTGATGTGTTAAACTGTGTACAGTTGAGACCTATTAAAATCCACATTTTTCCTTGCTACAGCATATATATATATATTTTTACCACTCTCAGATCATTGTGGTATATGACCTTCCAGAGTTTTGATTGGTCGATAAGACGACTTTTTCCACACGCTTTTTGCCACGTGCTGCTTTGTTTATGTCGTCTGCTGTCAACATCCAGCAAATGTTGGTGAGGTTATGCGATGGGGGGAAAGGGGGGTTATTAAGGCAATATTAAAAGAAGATGATACTTAAAGATTTGATCGCTAGTTTCAGGCAAAATTGCTAAAGGCACTCGGTATCATTTCGACATCGCACCGTTTGGTGTCCATGTCGAGAAACCAAAACAAGATCTGTCAGTGTCGGAAAATATTTCGTTCTCCCAACGTCCCGTTATCGCTATTTGGAGGGTCTGACTATGGCTGAACTTTCACTATAAACGTCAGCCATAGAACAATTATGAAGAAACGTTCCAAGCCTATGGTTTTGGACATTGACGGCGATTAGTTCGACTTTATCACTTGGCGGGAAGCAGACATCGTATGATTTGCATACGCGCATATAATCTGAGGTTAATTTATATAAACCGATACTACATACTCTCAATACTTAAAGACGTTCATCTACTATAATTTTTGCATGAAGTTGTTGCCAAAACATTTATTTTAACAATTATTAAATTTGTAAAAAAAAAAAGTCATTTTTGAATATTAATGAGTGACTTTTTACATATGGTTCATATCACTACGCCAGCCTTGCCAACAAACATGTGTGTATGTTATTCAAATCAGGTCACACTCCAGCTGTTACGACCGAGATTGTGGTAGAAGCAGATCACACGACTCGTGGTTGTTGAGTATGGTATTTCACTCAAGTTGGTTAATTTTCAAAAGTTAACTTACTCGAGTGAAATAAATACCATATTCAACAACCACTCATTGTGTAACCTCTATTTACACACTTTTCATGTCAAATCTTGTCGAATATTTAAAGAGATCAAATCAAGCAAAATTACTTTTGTTTACAATAATGTGTGAGGGAAAATTAAGTATTTAAGGAGGCACGGTAGTCCAGTGGTAGGACGCCGGGCTCATGACCGAGGATTGCGGGTTTGCGCCACTGCAAGGCAATGTGTTGTATCTTTGAGCAAGATGCTTTAATCCGCTTTTTCCAGTCTACTCAGCTGTAAATGAATACATGGTTGGGCAGTGCTAGAATTGTTGAATGCTAGCTGTTGGCGCCGAAATGACAGCTCCGGCTGTATGCTCCCCAGGGAGTTGAGAAAAGTTTTGGCTGGTTGCAAAGACCCTATAACCACGGATTATAATTTGTGATCCGCTTTGAGACTACCTACAAATAAGGTTGTGATAAAGCGGTATATAAGAACCTCGAATTATTATTATTATTTAATCAATCACTTATGTCGACTTTACAAGTTTTAATGCATGCTTGATATTTGAGCAGATATCTAGTTTCTATGATAGAATCTATGATGTAATTATGTATCTACTGTACATGAAAAAAGCACGTATTATATGGCAAAACAGGAATTTCATATAAAGTGACAAAACTGATGCTATTAAAATTTTATATGCGCTTTACTTTAAAATTTGGAAATTGGCTCAAAATTTGAATTCAATGTCAAAATCATCAACATTTCTTTATGTACTCGTGTTGTTAATAAATACCAAATTAATTACATTTACCTTTTGGTATTTCACTGATTCTGGTTTGCGGGTACTTGCAGCATATTTTTATTTCCCAGATGCATGTATTGTAATTTGTATAGGGTGTTTGTATACTGTTTGTAAACTTTATAATCCTGTACTCTTAACGTTGTATAACCCAGTATGTATAACATAAGTAGCTGTATATTATCTCCTATGTAAAGCGACACCATTGTGATGTTATAATCCTGTACTCTAAACGTTGTATAACCCAGTATGTATAACATAAGTAGCTGTATATTATCTCCCATGTATAGCGACACCATTGTGATGTTATACACGTAGTTGGGAATAAATGGTGTTCATACAATGACCATGTTGTTGTGTTCTGAGATATTACATGATAGTGCCTGCTGGTGATCAGGGTGCCTGTCAACACTATTGTATCTGGAAAATGTCTCAGAATTAAGTCTGAAGTTTGAACAATTTCACATGTAGATACACAGCGATATGTAGATGTGCAGTAGGGTAATAGAATTGGGGAAGGGCAATATAGTGTCACAAATGCATTGTATTCCCCTATCTGACCCTCCAGTGTTGTGATACCCTACATGAATAATGCCATATTTCCCGGATTCTAAAGTTCAAGATGGCTACCAGTCAAGTCACTGTTACTAAAATAGACAAGAGGTCCATGGGCCTTAACGGTCACCCAAGTCCTACAGTATCAGTTTCAGTTAAATTGGCCTATTTGACCTTGTTTTTAAGTTTGAAATACCTGCTAGTCATTTTCAAAATAGCGGCTGTGGCAGCCAAATTGTATTTCTGATTAACCCAAAAAAATAATGACACTTTGTCAGGACCATGAATCGATCATTCCTACCAAGTTTCAGTTCAATTGGCCCAGCAGAACTTGACTTGCAATTTTGAAATAGCTTTTCAAAATGGCGGCCATATTGGATTTCTGATCGACCCGAAAAATAACAACACTTTGTCAGGGAGATGTCAGTAACCTTCCCATGAAATATTAATGAAATCCCTTTGCCAGTATTTCAGCTTAAGTTGAAAATGTAAAATGTTAACGGACGCACGAAGCACGACAACGCACGAAGACATATATAGCGTATAGCTAAAGCTCAGGTGACCTAAAAAGGGGATATTCAGTACCACATGTTTTTTGGTTTGATTTTGTTTAACATCCTATTCATAGCTAAGGTAATTTAAGGACGTGCTTCCATGTGTTGTATTTGCCTCCTTGCAATAGTGCTACTTCAATGAAATACCAAGCCAAAGGCACCCTGGTCACATTATACTGACAAGTCAACAAGTAAAACAGTTGTTGCCATTACCCAAAATGCCAAACATTAAGCAGAGAATGACATCTACAATTTTTTAAGGATTTTGGTATATCCCGGCACTTATTGAGGACAGAACCCATAGATTACATCATTTGGGCAAAAATTCCACAGTAAGGACAAAAGTGAGGTATTTATGAGGAAGGTGCTAAGAAAGATAACAGTTGTTAGAAAGTAAAGAGAAAATAAGATCCCAAATGCTGCAATGGGGGCAGCAGATCGATTTGGATTTCTTCAATGCCCCCTTTGTAGATCTAGAAGGTACAGAAAATCCTGATTCAATCTGATTTAAGCCATATCTTGATCTACATACTTGTTACTGGGAAATCTTGCACAATGTTCAAATCATATTTGCCACAAGTTAAGAGTATATGGTATATTGTTGTGCATTAATATTTGATGTCATGATAAATATTATACCCGAGTGGAAAATAGGCGAAAATGTGCAATGATTGATATTCAAACGGTTAATGTTTAAACAGACAACAAAAAGAAACCATTGGTGTTTAATCTTGTGCAGTATGATTTTATTTGGACATACTTCACCATACTTGCAACAAACAATAAATCTGGATCCATTAAACTAAAATATTTGGCTCCAAGCCGACTGGAAATAAGAAGGTCATATATTCATAACACACAAGATAAGCTTGGTGTTATAAGGTTAAGGGTACCACTGCATCACTTAACTCATAACCCCTGAAATTTAACTATATGTATTTAACCTTTGAATTGGAAGAGTTCAAATGTGTCTTCAGGGGTGAATGAGTTAATCCAGAGGAAGAGTTCCTCTAAGAGTAATTTTGACTAAATTTCCTGGACAACAACATTGGTAAATTGTAGGGTTAATTTACAATGTCAAAGTTCAATTTTTTTCTGTTTCCTTTCAAGTTTTTTGCATTTTTTTTTAAAACCTAATTCCATATAACTATATTATAATTCTGGAAATGTTCACGTTTCACAGCCCGATTTTTATGAAATTGTACTTTTGATAAATAGTGACAGGGGTAATGATATTGTATAGCCTGTTGGTACTCTTTACCCTATTCATAAGGCGGTGCTTGATTTTACAATTCACTTACTAAATTTCAAAGTAAAGTTAAATGCAAAATCTTGATAAAATCTGGACACCATACTACGAACAAAAATACTTATGCAACATTTGATTATACATTCAGTCAGGTTTGTATCAATGTTTCATAACGGTTTTACTGTATGGTGAACCTGTCCCTTCAACAAGAAAAAATATTTCTATTAAAAAGACACTGCACCGAAATTTCAACATGGTACACATTCTTATTTTTCCACATAAACACAAAAAATTGCAAATTCAAAAGCTGTAACATAGTAAATAAAACGGACGTTGATGTTTCTGTCGAAATCTTCATCCCAGCAGCTTAAACCATGCACTGCACAAGTTGGATTATCATTGAAAACACTTTTTTTCTTTCCTACATTCTTCAATAGTTTATACATGTAACTGTATGGAAATGAAGCAAGAGTTCTATTAATACATTACGCAAAATGTAACATACACACGCATCTAGTCAGTTGCATTTCTAGTATCTGGTTATTCAGCTCAACTACTATCTAAAGGTCATCAAAATGAACTGTGCGGGACTGTTAAAAACGTTATACAGATGGAGGAGGTGTGAAAAGATGCAATTCAAAGGTACAAACACATTTTTTTTTACTAACACTGGGTTGGAAGTTAACACGTAGAAAAAAATAGCTTCCACGAAAACCAAGCCTACAATAAAATGTGACTGATTTATGATTAACCCACATCGGTAGTTAGAACATTCATAGAAAAGCTTGAAAAGCGTCATATACTGATGTATCAAAACAATAAAATCAATTTCGAACATTTCACATTTTTGTTTTACTTCAAAATCTCTCATTCCAAAATCAAAAACTTGCCATTATTCAATTTAATTCCGATTACTTTCTGGTGGAGTGACTCGTAGTACTAGCATCGACTGATCATTTGGTTGGTATTCATTTTATTCCAACATTGTCTTAATTAAAGTATATGAATTCACATTTTTGATGCTACCATTGTGGGTATATCATTCTGTCACAGGACAAGAATGACATCTAGTGGCAAGTTTGTGAACTAAACTGGTTTTATATCACACCTATCATGACCATGTCGAACCAATTTACATGCTAGTCTCAAAAATCTTTGTCATTCAAACACTCTTCCTATAGATGTCCCTATATATAGCTGAGGTGTTTTAGAAAGCTCAAAATTCTTCCTGTTGTTCCGCATCCAAATTTTCAAAACTGATGTCCTGCTTGAAGAGTTGTTCACAGAAATATCCAAACAATTTCACAAACTGAGATTATGTAGTTGATCTGAGAAGTGTATTTATGCATTGTTGAATAAAGTCAACCGAAAAATGTCATTTAATATTGTAAATCTTCCTTCCGGATCTCCCATCACAAAGAACGTCTGCGTAAATCCAAGTGCATGTTCCTGGTCATCCGTCTGAAATAAGTTTGAGAGATAACATTTTAAATAATTGCAAAAACAACTACGCAAGCAATGACAATAATATATTAAAGTTAAATTTGATACGCTTTTCAGGATATTCAACATTAAAAATTTGCTTTTATGAACAAAACCATGTGTTCCCTCATCCAACATGCATATTTGCATGCTGGAGTGTTTTTTTATGTCATCCATTTGTAGTTTTGAATCCCTACAACCAAGGGTGCTTGCCGTCAAAAATTTGGTAGAATTCTGTTGGAGGGATCAGCAGATGGATGGACATGGTAGAACATAAGTACACAGTGTTCCTTTGGACCAGGTATGCTAAAAATGTTCTGATACAAAATGCAGCCATTTGTTTCTTGAACTGGACATGCTCAACTATGGACAATGGGGATCATGCATGCAAGTTTTCTTCGAGATCTCTTCTGTAGTTTTATAAGAAATAGTGGTAACAAACTTCACATGTATGCAAAATCCAAAATGGTTACAAGGTTGCTTTTTTGCTTTTATGATCCGTCTCAAAAGTGTTTCTAAGAAACAGCAGGGAAAAAAATGTTTACAAACGGACGGACTGAGTGATGGACACCAAACCATGAACGAAAAGCAATTTAACTACCCAATATTTGATGATGGTGGGCTGAAAATGAACAGAAAGTCTTAACTCATGTATAGAGTTGGATGTATGACCTACTCTCATTATGTGACCCTCAGTCTTCCTGAGGTACTAATTAGTATAGCAAGTTTAAGTGAATGTAGGAGAAATGGCAATGAAGTTTTGCTAAAGACAAATTTTGGCATAGGAAATGGACAATGGGCCATTACTCTGTATAAGTATGGTAGGACACAAGACCTGCTTCCAGTATGGGAGATATTAAATTTAATGAACATGGCTGAAAAGTAGCCAGGAAACTAAGCTCTGGACGATATTGTTGAAGCCGAGCCTGTGAGCCAGAAAATGCTGTACCATCATACATTATGTCATGAGCAGACATATACAAATTGGCAGGGAGACTTAAGGCCTACCTGCGGAAAGTGTGTTTATGATAAAGTGTATTTATGACACAAGATTTGGGAAAAGTGATCAAGTAAAGAAAAGGTTAAGATGTTACCTTAAACTGTCCCAGCACTGTGATCAAAACAGCTGTGTCACTCACAGCCTGTACATCAAAGGATGAAAGGTCATGCATCATGTTCATATTGGAAAAAGACTGTAACAGAAAAGATATTTGTTACAATACTATACAGTGTTTACATTTTAGATAACTTTACAATGGCTACTGTAAATAGTGATGGCCTCTCTATATTATTCACATGGACAGAGGAGAAAATTGATCTCACAACTTACCCTAAAAAACTCTAATTATCTGGTATTAACCAAGTGACACACAATGAGATGACACACATTGAGATTACCTATTTAAAGTAACACACATTGAGATTACCTATTTAAAGTAACACACATTGAGATTACCTATTTAAAGTAACACACATTGAGATTACCTATTAAAAGTTACATTCATTGAGATCTTTTACTTACAATGACATAAAATAAGATATGTAATTTACCAGTGACAAACAATGAGATCTCTTATTTACCAGTGAAAAACAATGAGATCTCTTATTTATCGAGTGACACAATGAGATCTCTTCTATACTGAGTGACAAAATGAGATCTCTTATTTACCGAATGACACAATGAGATCTCTTATTTACCGAGTGATACAATGGGATCTCTAGATTTACAGAGTGACACAATGGGATCTGTTTTTAACTACCGGTAAGTGACACACAATGAGATTTCCTATTTAAAGTAACATACAATGAGATCTTTTCTTACAATAACATAAAATAATATCTGTTATTAACAGTAACACACATTGAGATCTGTATATATATACCAAGTGATACACAATGAGATTTGTTATTTACCAAGTGACATAAAATAAGATCTGTTATTTACCAAATGACACACAATGAGAACGGCTATATACCAAGTGACACACGAGATTCAATATTTACAAAGTGACACACAATGAGAAATGTTATTTACCAAGTGACAAACAATGAGATCTCTTATTTACCGAGTGACACAATGAAAACGGCTATATACCGAGTGACACACAATGAGAAATGTTATTTACCGAGTGACACACAATGAGATCTCTTATTTTAATACTGAGTGACACAATGGGATCTGTTTTTAACTAAGTGACACACATTGAGATTTCCTTTTTAAAGTTACAAACAATGAGATCTTTTACTGACAGTGATAAAATAAGATATGTTATTTACAGTGACACGCAATGAGATTTGATATTTGCCAAGTGACACACAATGAGATTTGATATTTACCAAGTGACACACAATGAGATTTGTTATTTACCAAGTGACACACAATGAGATTTCTATACACATTAACTCATCCCCCCCNGGAAGAGTTCAAATGAGTCTTCAGAGTTAATAAACTTACAGCAAATTTTGCTTCAATAGCAGGTTTCCCTACAAACTTGTTGCCTTCATATGACATCTGGCAGTTATCCTAAAACACAAAAAAAAACAGTATAAAATAACACTACTTGAAGTTCAACTATATTATTGTTATACTGAGGCCAAACAATATAATGTGTGTTTCAGGAAACATGCCTGAAAAATAGGGAAGACTGGTAGGCAAATTATTTTATTTTATTTCCATAAATCACATATCCAAGCAAGATGGGTATTATCTGCACTAGAAGAAACTGAATTGGGACAGGACGGAATTAAAACCAAAGAAGTTGAGATGCATTGTGATCAAGAAAGGACTGGAGACATGACTGAAGTGTGAAGAGAAGACAGGCCATCCAGGAAAGTACAAAACCTGGATGTATCAGCATGGAGTACTACCAAGCCTCATGTGGATGATGATGCTGTATGAGATTCCAACGATGATGGTACAAGCTATGGAGAGGAGAGCCAACAGCTTCCTCCGACGATGGTTAGGAGTACCACCGAGCGTTACTTCCATCGACCTGTATATAGCCACACATCGAAGACAAGGACAGGTCGGAAGTGGAGTGCAAACCTAGCAGTTAAGCAGGCAGAAGACATGCTTTCCATATGGGACATGATCATTGGAAACACCTGTATGGGAGATCAAGGCCTAGGAACAACCAGATTCAGGCAATGTCTTGGAATGGAAAACAGCCAAAAAGGGAAAGAGAAACATGATATGGTGCATGAAGAAGTCAGGTGTGCAGAGGAAGAGACCAGGACAGCAAAGGCTGAAGAGATGGGATCTCGGGGTGCATGGACAAGATGGAGTGTTCCAGAGAGACAACTAACCTGGACCGAGCTCTGGAGAATGGAGTCATATCGGATCTCATTTCTGGCGAGATCTATATATGATGTGTTGCCATCGCCAACTAATCTGCTGAAATACCTCTGATCTAGTCTAACCTGAATTAGGTCAGCCATTTTCTAACACTTTTCATACCATATAAACGATGATTGGCTCGTCAAATTTAGAAAATCAATTAACAATTTGACGTCTCGTGCAAATCAGACGTAAGATCACAACAGTAGGAGAAAACTGCTGACTTGATTCAGATCTCAGAAAGTCAGCCTTGCCAGTTTGAAAACTGCGACTCGGGTGATCTGAAGAACAGTTATTACATAATTGCATGATTTACTAGTGGAATGGGATTAGCAACCTAGTTTATATTATAGGGGTGTTGATAGAGTGCTAGTATACCTGTAATTGGAGGTCAAAACAAAGTCAGAATGGGTTTTTTTTCACAAAGTTTAATTAAAATAGAATCCAAAGAAGAAAATGACATAATTTGACAGATTTGTGGCACATTTCTGTAGCAATGCTAGCCCGAGTTTCCTCTGGCCCTTTCAATTACAAGTTTTTTTTATTCTTGCAAACTAGTTATGGTGTAGAGAATTTACATATATATAGTACAATGTCAGGAAACTTGTACTAAATCAATGCTAACCTCCATCCTCTCCTGCTCCTCCAACCCAAGTTTTCAGAGTATTGTACCTTGTCAGTATAATAGCCCTTCATATTTTTACATATGTGTACCAGATATACATGCCTGTGCTTCGGACAACACCTACAATAAATAATTTAGTACTACCTACCAGGTCCAGTACACTCTGCCGATTGAGCTATATAGCTATAAAGACATATTAGCTGTATTGAGCTATAATTTCTCAGATTTAAATTTTCATTAAATCAAAGCAAAGTCGCATAAACAATAAGGTTTATGGTAATGTTGACTACAAAAAGTATACATATAGATGTTTATTTTCATTTTTCATAAATGTAAAATTTCCGATCTTTTTACATCATTTTCTTAAAAGAATATTCTTTTGTTATCAACCTAATGATAAAATCTTCTTTTAAAAGCGATTTTGTTTCGTTTTCCATCAAAAAACAACAACATGAAAATAGCTCACAAGACCTTTTTCAGATAGGTCAATAGAGCTGTTATTGGGGTACATTCGCGTATCTGGTTGAAACAGTTGAACCTGTAAAGAAACGACAGGTACAGATTTGAACCGAGGCTGACCTCAGGAAAATTCGGCATACTGTAGATTGAGGTGTCCATGCAGACGTACCTGGCCGAAACTAAAATGCTGACTATTGCCATTTTTACGCTATTTCTATCTTAAACAATGTCAAGCCACATGTAGTTTTTAAGATACATTATGTAATTCAGTGGACGCGTGAGAGAAGGGCATTATATTCTTGATACATTGTTTTCTATTCTCCAAAACTGTGCATTTTTAGCTCTGCTTATAGATCGGTCCAAGTGTCTTCGTTTATCATGGAAAATTTCTGCGCCACATGAACCGTTTCAACCGGGATACGCGAATGTAGCCTAGGTCAGGTTAGGTTCTTGACATTGTTTAAGAAAGAAATAACGCAAATTGGCAACAGTCAGCATTTTAGTTTCGGTCAGGTACGTCTGGACACCTCAATCTACATGTACCAAATTTTCCTGAGGTCAGCCTCGGTCCAGATCTGTACCTGTCGTTTTCTTTACAGATTCAACCGGATTACGCGAATGTACCCCTATATAGCTCAATCACCAGACTCCAGAGTAGAGTACTAGTACTGGACCTGCCTACATAGATGTAAAAAATATCAACCAATAAATGCCACATCTAAGCTATAGCTTCGCTCATTGCAGGCTCTGTCTTTTTATATTCAGTGCTACAACGCATATCAGTATAAGGGTATATGTTTTAGGCATTTCATGTAATTGAGTAATCGAAAACCATGATGATGAATTGATGAAAACCATGCGTGAAGTCTGGACGTCAACGGTTCAACGACATGACAATAATTAGTCTTACGTTATAAAGTTGGGAAATTCCTGCTCTACTCGCTGCAGGTCCATCGAGAAAAGTATAATACGTTTTCAGAAACTCTTGGCCGAATCCTTGCAATTGTTCATGGTTAAGAGAGGCCAAGTTGGCCGCCATCTCGCCAGTGAATGGAAGTGTGTGTGTAATCAACTAAAGCTGATGCATTTTTCTACATGGTTCGTTAACTGAATATATATAGTAAACGTTTATAAACGATTACCATTTGACAGTAATTAACTAAAAGTATAAAGATAAAATACTATTCTTCGATCGTTCTAGCACATTCTGTGCAAATTTCTGAGTGTGTTAGACCAAAAACAAATGCAGCATATTGTCCGAATCCTCGTGTTAAGTAATATGTTTATCTCAACCGGAAATAGTACTTTGAGCGGGAGATTCGGAATTTCACTTCCTTCTACGTTGTTACTGTCACATAATTCACAACTCACCGTTGTCGACGTCATACCATTAGTCTTCGACTACTATTGACAACTTTACACATGGCAAGCGATCATAACTTAATTGGGAATTAAGACTATTTGGCTTGAACTTCTTTCAATAAGTTTGTTAGACTAAACTAATCTTATTCTGCAAAAGAACAACAGTTATTATATTTGCCGAAAGTAAAATACTTGTATCGTCGATAATATTTGTAAGAGTTGCGCCCCTTACTTTACAGTGTCATTTTTGGTTATTTGTCGGTAGTCATTGCGTCAAATCTGAAAAAGATGAAAAGTCTAGACAAATCAGAGACGTATAATACATGTATTATACGTCTCTGGACAAATATATCAGTTTACCTAAAACGTGACATATGTGGGAAAACGACCTAACAACATTGGTGTGAAATGTAAAGTATGTTTATGTAAGCAATTTTCACAATTGTCATACTGTTATGCAAATTTATCTGTATAATCATCAGCTTTACTCTATGATCGGTTTCTTAATATGGTTACATGGACAGTCTAAGGTTGGAAATACAGGGGGGATCCAGACAAAGACAGTGCTTCTACCACAAATAGAGCTTTTACAATAGGGGGGGGGGGGGTATTTGTAAAGGGAAAGAGAGTATTGTGCTTCTACCGGGGATCGAACCCGCGATCACCGACTTCCAAGTCGGGCGCTCTACCAGATACTGAGCTGAAGGGAAATTCCCTCTATAGCGCGAAGAATGAGGGCGAGCATAATTCTACGTTTAATTAAAATCTGTCACATAAAAAACACCTTTAACGTTGGTCAAAATTAAACAGTCTGTACAACAAACCAGTAAATCTCTATTCAATATAAGTAAATCAATTTTCAACACTTCCTGCACCCACCACAAGCGGTAACTGGCATCCGTCAAATTTAAGATTACACCAAATTGCAATTAGTGTATCTTTATTCGATTTAGTTCTTTTGTTTTATTTCACGTCGTTGTAGTCTAGGTAAACAGTAAAAATCGCTCACTCGGTCATAGCCTGACAAAGGGACCAGTCGGCCTTGAAACGTTGCGACACGTTTAATACGTACGATGTTTTTGTATAAAGTAAAACTTTGATATCACATATTTCCAAACTGATGATTCGCATTGAAGATATTTCATTTATATATCGAACACAAACGTATATTGGATTTTAACAACAGTTAACGCTGATCTAATCAAGTTAATATAGAATGGTAAAACACTAATAAACTAGAGATTTGAAAACGTATGTCTCTCCTCTAACGGTTTACAAGTTACGACCGAAACAAGATATTCCTGAAAACTTTGCACTTATTTGACCTCGAGGTTAAGGTCACAGTGACCTAACAGTGACTACATCGTCTGTGGGTGATGCAGATATACTGCACGTTTGATCACGATATCTTTAATTTTGCACCTATATGACCTTATTATTAGAGGAACTGCCTACTGCTAAATTGTAAACTGCTTATATGAACCAGTTCTGATTGTAATGGAAACCATATTACAGAAGTCCTCAAAACTGACCCCATTGTCGCAAATAATGCTTGGATAGAGTTTACAATGCTATCATATACTTCCATATTAAGTTTTAGCAAAATTAGACACAGTAATGGGTCATTGGCATCACCTTGGCGAAAACCTTTAAATGTTTAAACAATCACACTTTTTTAACTCTGACCTTGAGGTAAAGGCCACGGTGACTTAATGACACTGCATAATGCACATCATGTATCTACAGATGGTGAAGTTTTACATCAAGTTTCATCAAGATACTTTTAATGATTTAAAATTTACAGCACGGACAAGATGTTCCTGAAAAAAATTGCACATACATTTGTATTTGACATTGGGGTCAAGGTCACAATAACCTAAGTGCATGGTATACTTTAAGTTTCATCAAGATATCATTAACGGTTTAAAAGTTACGGCCTCAATTTATCTCAACTGAACTCACAAGGACACAAAGGGTGTTGGTGTGCGGGAAAACTTAGACTGCAGTATCCAAAGCAAAAAAAAAAAGCTTCATCGTCAATATACGCAGTCCCCCAATGTTCTGCCGCTACAAGTGAATCCAGCCATTGAAGTTGTGAATTATTGGAAATCCCATGATCTCTCGTATGACTTCAATAAAGAGGCGAACAAGATTATATTAGAAGAACCAGAACTTGAACGTGTACCAGTACTTATACAATATGTCTACCTTCATTCGAAGGGAAGACATGACAATCAAATTCCTTGAATAAACAACAGGAAAACGATTCAGTTGATGTCGTTTTGATTTTGAGTACAACTAAATGTAGTATGTTCAAGCGAGATTTTGTTTGCGAAAAGATTTAGAAACATCCATTTGATGGAATAAATATGTGTAGAACTAAAGTAGTAGAGCAGTAAAAGGCTGAAAACTTTACATACAAAATACTAAACTGAGATTGAGTATGTAGTTGATAAAATACATACGCCATGAGATGTAGATCAACGTTGTCAGAAACGTATAAACTTATTATAGTAAGATATTTAGTTGTGATCTATCGGGTGGTGTGATGTTTTTGATGATTTGCAGCTTATATGTTACGCTAGAAGATCTTCAGAGTTAAAGTGAGCATACGGTATCACGTCACAGACAAAGTGAGCATACGGTATCACGTCACAGACAAAGTGAACATACGGTATCACGTCACAGACAAAGTGAGCATACGGGGTCGAGGAGAGCCAATTGGCGTCGGCGGCCAAATCACAGTTAATGTTTGATGTGGCTACAAAGTCCCTGATGTCTGCAGTAAATGTTTGTGGGCAGTGATGATTAAACCAGCCGAACTTAATCTTCGAATCCTTTGATTCTGCACCCTATGCACACTTTTCTCTGCACCTCTGGTCTCTGGAACATATTAGGAAACACATTGAATGCTCTTTACGCGACACCTTACAGATGACACAAGATAAATAGTCTGCTGTCGTTGATCAAGAGTACAGCGGTGTGGCAGCGTAACAGTAAAATAGTCAGGCTTTGAAGTTGAGTGCAGCTCTTCTGTATTTTTAAAGGACAATGTATTAGCCTAGCGATAAGTTAGGTGCTTATACATGAAACCAATCAAATAGCTTACCGCGAGCCTTATATTTTGTCATGATATATTCTTGGAGTGCAGAGAAAATATTGTGTTGCGAGAGCGGACCCTGATATTTTCATAGAGACCACTGGAAAAGTACAAGGAGAAATATACCAGGTGTTCCGGAAGGGAAGGCGTCTTATGCTTTATCATGAAACAGTATGATTACAGATTCTTAGAATATAACGTGTATTTCACATTAACTCTCAATCAACAAGTACATACCGAGATACCCCAGGGGTCGCACGGAAATTGGGGAAAAGAGCAACCTGTCGGAGAGACGGAGCTGGAAGCGATAGGGGTTGGACGGATTGGCAGCGGTGATGGTGGCCAAAGGAGACACAAACAGTGTCGACATCCTTCACGTATGGAGACAGTTTGTACAATGTAGAAATTGAATCACATGGAAACCAGGCAGGGATCACTGAACTATACGGAAAGGCGGAAGTCGTTTGTCCAATTTTATTCACAACATATATAGTTAAAGAGGTTTGAAAAATGAAGACAGGGTGGGGGTCAGGAAGAAGAGCACAAGACTGGGAATCAGGATAGAACATGCAATTACGAACATCCGAAAGCACGAAACTTTGCGGAAACAGTATACGAGGACGAACAGCCAATCAATGTTACTGATCGATGGATGACATGAGAAAAGAATCTCAAGACATAGAGGAAAACAGGTACATGTATTACAGCCAGCAAGACAGTTGGCTACATTCGAGGAAATAATCACCAGAAATAATACGAAGAACGGATCGAAGCACTTATTATTTTTGTTTGTACATCAAGATGGCGGAAAGTATCCTGGGTGAAATCTGTAAGAAGGATGGCTGCATAACTAGCTTACTTTTGCAATCAACATACAATGTACAACCGAGTCAATCAAACCTTGGGCGCTAAGATTTATGGCCAACCTGGCAACCTGGCGCATGTACTACTGTTTAGTTACACTTACAAACAGCTGATACAAAAACGATCCAATAATGGAGGTAGCAGTGAGTCTTGACTGTGACTTGACTTGACAGTGATGGAGACGCAGACGGTCACAAAGGGGCCCCAAGTCCATAACGACGCCCACTGTCAAATGAGAAAGGCAGAGTTGAAGGAGACAGGGTACCCCGAAAGTTGGAAAAGGAGTGCCGATCTCCACCGGAGGATAAAAGGAACAAGAGGCCCAATGGGCCTGCATCGCTCACCTGGTATTAATCTCACAATTGTAACCTTAAACGTGGAATAAAATAAAGCTACAGGCAAAATATCAGTGTTTTGACTTCAATTCATTCAAAAGAACCTGTTAAACAATTAAAACACATTTGACCTCTGTGACCTTGAAAGTCAAACATGGACATTAAGTTGAACAAACTTCATAGCCCTTCCCCCCAGAATACAACTTTCCAAATATCACCACCTTATACCTTTTATTGAGAAGATGACTTTTAATGAGTTATGCACTATGGATCAGATGTCACCATGAAAGCGTATTAAGGTCATTCACATCAACAAGCAATCACCCTGTATGCTTTAGTTATTCAGAAGAAGTCGTTTAAAGATTTCAAGATATTTGACCCCTATGACCTTG
This sequence comes from Mizuhopecten yessoensis, assembly GCF_002113885.1. NCBI lineage: Eukaryota > Metazoa > Mollusca > Bivalvia > Pectinida > Pectinidae > Mizuhopecten > Mizuhopecten yessoensis. Next base: position 1,198,886 of record NW_018406089.1, read on the forward strand.
AATATGGACAAAGGTCATTCATTTCAACAAACTTCGTAGCCCTTCATGCCAACATCCTTCTGGCCAAATATCATCACCCTGGACCTTTTGGTTATACAGAAGAAGTCGTTTAAAGGTTTTCAAGACAATTGACCCCTGTGACATTGAATATGGACAAAGGTCATTCATTTGAACAAACTTGGTAGCCCTTCATGCCAACATCCTTCTGGCCAAATATAATCCCCCTGGATCTTTTGGTTATACAGAAGAGGTCATTTAAAGGTTTTCAAGACAATTGACCACTGTGACCTTGAATATTGGCAAAGGTCATTCATTTGAACAAACTTGGTAGCCCCTCATCTCAACATCCTTCTGACCAAATATCATCACCCTGGACCTTTCGGTTTTACAGAAGAAGTTGTTTAAAGGTTTTAAACATATTTCACCATTGTGACCTTGAATATTTGTCAAGGTAATTCATTTGAACAAACTTGGTAGCGCCCTTCATTTCAGCATGCTACTGGCCAAATATCATCACCCTGGGCATTTCGGTTTTACAAAAGGAGTTGTTTAAAGGTTTTAAACATATTTGACCATTGTGACCTTGAATATTTGTCAAGGTCATTTATTTGTACAAACTTGGTAGCCCTATATCCCAGAATGTTACTTGCAAAATATCATTACCCTATGTCTCTGGGTTATTCAGAAGAAGTTGTTTAAAGGTTTTAAACATATTTTACCCTGTGACCTTGAATATAAGTCAGGGTCATTTATTTGAACAACTTGGTAGTCCTTCATCCCAGCATGTTACTGGGAAAATTTAAGCAACATAGGCCTCTTGGTTATTCAGAAGAAGTTGTTTAAAGGTTTTAAATATATTTGACCCCTGTGACCTTGAATATAAAGCAAGGTAATTTATTTGAACAAACTCGGTAGCCCTTCATCCAGGCATGTTACAGGCCAAATATCATCATCCTATGCATCTTGGTTATTCAGAAGTTGTTTAAAGATTTTAACATATTTGACCCCTGTGACCTTGAAAATGGATGAAGGTCATATATTTGAACAAACTTGGTAGCCATTTATCCCAGGATGCAACAGGCTCAATATCAGTGCCTTCGGCCTTTTGGTTATTGAGAAGAAGTTGTTTGAAGATTTTAAGACATTTTACCCCTGTGACCTTGAAAGTGGGTCAAGGTCATTCATTTGAACAAACTTGGTAGCCCTTCATCTCAGCATGCTACAGACCCATTATCAGTACTAGTGGACTTTTGGTTATTGAGAAGTCGTTTGAAGATTTTAACACATTTGACCCCTGTGACCTTGAAAGTGGGTCAAGGTCATTCATTTGAACAAATTTGGTAGCCCTTCATCCCAGCATGCTACTTGCCCAAAATGAGTACCCTGGGCCTTTTGGTTATTGAGAAGAAGTTGTTTTAATGGAAAAGTTGTCGACAGACGCCGCACCACGGCATAAGCTCACATGCCCTTCGGGCAGGTGAGCTAAAAACTACTTGTTGGTAGTCTGGGTCTGGCATTTGGAAGAACCAATGCAGAAAACTTTTGTTTTGGGTTAATGGGTTCAATTATTGCAATACTCGGTTGATAAATGTCTTGCATGGCTATATGATATTTTGCAATCTACATGAAGAAGAAGCCAATAAGAAAATGTTTTATAATAGGCAAACGAAACAAGAGGCAATAAGCACCGGTGTTGCTTATCTGGATATTTCAGCAATTATGCAAAATATTATCATTAAAAGTATAGTGTTGCAAATAAGATCCAAGGTATAGGGCCAGTGGTATGACCCAGGGATAAAGTCTCCAGGGGGCTTCTAGGCCAATTCCGGTAGCACCATTGTATTATCATGCCCAGCAATGGTAAATATTTATATTTATACTCATACATAACTGGTGTGAGGGCCTCAACCACTTCCCAAAGACTAAGTAAACAGGGGTCTGGCAAGTCCCAAAGCTAATCCTTGAAGCATATCTGTGCTAGACTTTCAATGGCCAGCAATTACATAATGTGGTTATGGGATGGTGATCTCACCCGTTTCAAAGTTATGACCAATTAAGTTGTCAAGTTTTGGGTCAGACCCTGGTAGCTATGTGTAGTTGTCTTTTTATATACGGCATTTCTATACACTGTTAATTTAATCAGAGGGGATTTGACCCATTTGCATATCATGACCAAGGGACCAGGTCCCTATGGGTAGGTAATTACCCAGAGGCCAATTTTGGTAGCATATCTGTAATTGAACTTTCATCTGCTGAGAGCAATTATATATGGTTAAAGGAAGGGGATATTAATGGTTTTCAAGTTGTGAACCAGTGACCGAGTCCCAAGGGGTGTTGTCAAACCTCATGGTCATTCCAAATATCATGATTGTGTTGTCTCTTTAAACAAAGCAAATGTATCAACCATTTCAAAGTTTTGACCCAGAAACGAAGTGTCCAGATGTAGCATGTATATGTTTTACCCCTCAGCCCAGCACTTTCTAGCCAAATAAGGTGAGTATCTTATAAGTCCTGATGAGAGGCACTTAAAGCAATATGGCCAAATGATCTCTTTGACCTATCCTCTCAGGCTCTTGGGCTCAATCCTGCCATTCGTACATTTTTCAATCCTACCACCTGAGGATATGGATGACCAAATATGGTTGACATCTATCACATATTTCTAAAAAAGAAGTTGTTTAAAGTAATATGGCCACGTTACCCAGTTTTGCTCCTGCCCCTCAGCCCCCTGGCATGTAAGGCCCACCTTATATACAATTTTGAAATCCCAACATCAAAAGAAGTTGTTTGAAGACACTGTTAATGGGCGGACGACAGATGCCATGGTAGAGCGTAAGCTCATCTCAGTCCTTTGGACCAGGTGAGTTAAAAATATTTGAAACAATGCATGTTGTCATAAATAGTTTATTCACATAAATATGACTTGTACAATCATATAAAATATGGTTTACTCTGTACTCTTTATACTACTCAATCAATAATGCTGAAAACACAGATGCAAGAAAACACCAGATGTATTTATCAAATGTACACAAATGTCAATACACAATAAGGATAGAATGCCTTTAACCTGGTCAAGAACAAATTTCTCTGTTAAAATGAACATTTCAGTCACCACAAGAAAATTACCAATGAAGTAAATTAGTACAAAAAATATACCATATCGTCATTACACAAGAACAAAATCAGAGCTCAAAACCACAATGCATTGACACCAACAAGAACTGTTAAAAGTGTACTTCAGCCTTAAAAGTTGTAAGCTTTGCCAGGAAATAAACTTGTATAAAACACAATTTGTACCCAGCAAACCCGAATTAGATGAGATTTCTTGATCAACATCAATGGAACATATTCCTAGCTTTACATCAATGACAAATGTTTAGAGCAGTATTACCATTTATTGCCCATGCTGTAGGGAAACATGATCTTTTGTTTTCCGAACACAAGGGCAATAAATATCTTATTATACTGATAGAACATTAACTCAACAGTGGAGATGATCTGGCTTCCCCACAATGGTTGTCGTCGGCGTCAGTCATTCTTAACTCGGGTGTGGTGCATTTTGTTCATTTTCCTCAAGGCTCCGAATATGGGAAATATGAACGGGACACTTGACAATGAGAGAAAAAAAACGTGGTTTGATTCCCTGTCATGTGATCAAAATAATCCAATCGGAAACTCTGTTATATAGATGAGTTATAATAATAATTTCACATTTCACAATTCATTGTACATGTACCTAAGAAAAAAAAAAATCACTTTACAGAAATTAACTGTATTTTGTTTTGGTGACTCCTTGGTCCCAGTTTAGCCTTTAAGTCCCAATTGATGTCCTTTTATGTTGACACTACGATATATTTTGAGAAAAAAAAGAAAAAATCGGTATCTTGCAATATATTTCTATTATGGAACTCTTCTGATAAGGAAAAGCACTTCACAGTGAAATAGCATACTACCTTAATAGAAAGTAGAGTACTGAATGAAACTAGCTTCACAAGGTTATTAGAACACAAAAATCTCAACAACCATTCGCTTACCTAGTCATCAGCAAAAAAATACAGTAAAACCTCATTATACTGCCACCATTTGTCCAGGGAAATATTGGCATTATAAAGGGGTTTGGTGATAAATTGAGGGAAACAGAAAAAAGAAAAGAGAAAAGGGGCCCTTACAACATGTTGGCAGTAAGGGAAGTGGCAAGGAAATGAGGGGCATAATATGAAGGTTTTATTCTAGTTATCTATAAATTGTGTGTACAAGTATATGGTTTTGTGAATAACAATAAATTAAATTCATTGACAAAAGCAGGCGTTAGTATTAGCTTGGTACAAAGTGTGTATGACACAACATTTTCTAGTCAACTAGTGTACAAAATAAACAGTGAAAATCTAAAATCTATAAAAAATACAAAACAATTTTGAGCTTTGTAAGAGTTCTTTGTCTCAAACTGATATCTATAAATAGAAATTATGAAATCTCAGTGAACCAAATGATCCCCTTTTTATTTGAACATGATTTTTTCAGTCACATGAGATTGTCAATTTTCTTATATATTTTCCTCGCATTTGTTAAATACTCTATCATAGATATTCATATGTCAAAGACCCTGTATCCTAAATATAAAGCATTATTTGTATACACAGTGCAAAAACAATTAAGTCCCATCATTAACTATATTTCATATACATCATCACAGTGACTTTACTTGTAAAACTATGGACGGAAACAATTTGTCGATAATTATAGATCAATAATATTCTTAAGCATCAAATATTTCACTATAGCACAAGATATCATTAACCTCAAGAAGTCTTAAACAAACTCAGTCCTAATCTCAGAAACAAATATTATCAGCTTACAAAACAAGTCATATACAACTTTAATCGATTCAATTTGTTCATTGTATTGTGTATTCCATACAGATTTAATTTAGAACCCTTTCACCACTGTAGACCATAATGGACTCATCAATATCAATGCATGGTAGAGTCTACTAAAGTTACATAGGGGTGACAGGGCAAGGATTCCTGTCCCACTGCAGACAAAACACTATATACGTGTATACAGTATAATGATCAGGGGGTCCTCGTCTGGCCCTGTTGTATTATTTTTATAATCAGAACAATGTTGTTGATTGTTTGTTCTTCATTTCATCTTTACAATGTTTTACATGAAAGTTCTGCAAGATAATTAGGTTTTATGATATACCAAAGTTTTACTTTCTACAAAATGTATGTATTAAACGTGTCGCAACGTTTGAAGACCGTCTGGTCCCTTCACTCACTCAGTCATAGCTTGACAAAGGCACCAGGCGGTCTTGAAACGCTGTGTGTAGAAAGCAAAACTTTGATATTAGGTATATCCAAACTGATGACTCTATTTAAAGATGCAAGGTTTTATGGTCTATTTTTTAGAACTTTTTTTATCACTAAGCTATAGTCATGGCAGAAACAAAAACAAAACCCCCCCAAAAAAAACAGATTCCAAAGCACGGTAACAGTATTTGGCAGTGGTACAATAATCTGCACACCACAGACATCACACTTAGGGCTGCAACAATACACCTACGATACACCTACGTAATGATACGTATCATGGTATGATGTTTACAATACATACGTATCACGATACAGATATCTGCTCAAAAGGCCAACTTCATGATGACTGAGTACAGGATTTTACAGAGCTTTACCATAGACTTTAATAGTAAATACTGTCAAAACATACTTTTTGTATGATTTTTTGTACTTTTGTAAAGTGGACATGCATCTTTACCAAAACAATAAGTAAACTCTTAAAGTTTACGGAAAAAAAGTAGAAGATTGATAACTTCAGTACCCTTAAGTGTTTTGCGATGCAGGAAAAAACAAACAATTCTAAATATATATATATATGATACACACAAGAAAGTGTCATGATAGGATACGGTGTTAAATATCGTGGCAGCCGTACGATTTCATATGAAAAGTGAATGATAAGCATCACAAATACAAAGCATTTGAATATATGTTGATATAGCAACTCTGCAATCAAATATGAAAAAAGTTTGTATTTCACATTTACAAGTCATGACAACATATACCACAGTGTACACACATAGCAGCTATGGTATCGAAATAATTCTTACATATATTTTCTAAAAAAATAAATTTATATACATTTTTCCCCACCCAATAATCTACCATACACAGGAAAGACACCTAACCTCAAAATGTTTAGTTCATGGTGTTCATGAAAGTAAAACCCTATAATACTGTTCAATATACTCAGAGTACACGGATACACTTACATTGCATACCGAGTGTTTTATATCACATATACAGTAATAATACACAGAGTAATAGTTGTACACTTGCGGATATTTTCACAACTGTTGTGAATGTGTAAAATAAAAATAAATTCTCAGAAAACATTAAGATAAATATATGAACATTTATAAATATATTAACAAAAATGACTGATACTGTTTATTCATTTTGTATGAAATTGAAAACATTAAGTTACAAAATAAACCGGAGCAGAAATACTGAAGGCACTAGGTTATACTATACTGAAGTATAAAATATAATTTTTATTTGATATTTAAGTTAAAAACTCTTCAAATATCAAAGTGGAATATCAAGTATTCTAATATAATTTTAAAAAACCCAATTCTGAACAATTTCAACAGAAACTCACTTTTAAAAGCACATGTATTTCTGGATAAGCAAGTCGAACTGTATATAAATTTATATATGTAAAGAAATGTAACATTTCAATATACATAAATGTGACAAAAATAATTGCTCAGAGCTACACTACATCAATGTATAGCGTACTTCAAAAAAGGTGACCACACCAGTTATTAAAAAAAAAAGCACTTTGATGACTGAGAGATCCACAATTATTTCAGATTTTTTTTTCCATTTGATTTTAAGATATGTATAAATATATGTATTAGAACTTGTTGTTCCATTTTTTTTTTTTCATGCTTTAACTTTTTAGGAGAAATCACAACAACTGTAGAATTTGGCTTAAAATAAGTGAAATTCATTATTTAAAGCAATGGTCTTTCAATGTTATCTGTGAGAATGACAGGAGCACTTTATTTTTCAAAATGATTTTAAAGCATTATAGATTAATCGTCATCACAGGAAAGAAAATTCTAGATTTTTAAAAGAATAAATTCTGGTGTACTTCTATATTTCACATTTGACAAAATGATACCCCTCCCTACATACAGATAAACTGTTTATCATGTCACACAAAATGATACCCCTCCCTACATACAGATAAACTGTTTATCATGTCACACAAAATGATACCCCTCCCTACATACAGATAAACTGTTTATCATGTCACACAAAATGATACCCCTCCCTACATACAGATAAACTGTTTATCATGTCACACAAAATGACATAATTACGACAAAGCAAGAACTGTAATCATTAAGCAATAATCTGACCCCAGAACCACTGTTTATGTTTCATCAACATTTTCGTCCTTTGCCTTTTCGTCCGACACCTCTTCCTCCTCGACCTTTTCGTCCGACACCTCTTCCTCCTCGACCTTTTCCTCTGTAGGCGGTTCATCGGCTGCCTCCTGTGCACTGTCATCCTGAACCACATTCTTTTCTTCATTGTCCTCATTTGTGTTACCATCGACAATTTCGTCATCCTTCCCATCAACTTTGTCTTCTATTTCAACACCATTGTCCTCTGTTTTGTTCTGATCTAACTTTTCTTTAATCTCCTCCTCTTCCGTTTTCCTCATTTTCCAATTCTCATCTTCATCATCTTTCTCACCTTCCTCTACGTCATCAACATTTTTCTCTTTCTCATTATCATCATCTACTGCAACCACATTATTATCTGTGTTTATAACATCGTCAGGGTTTTGTCGCCCGTCTGCTCTTTCAGGTTTGTCAAATTCATCTTCCACAGTTTCCTCTGCCTTTCCACTTCCATCTTCATTTTTAACGGATGCCTTGTCTGACCGCTGAGTGACTGGCGCACTGTCTTTGAAACCTTCTGCAATCTGATCTTCATGGAAGGACTTTTTACGAATTACCGCGCCTTTCACACTTAAATCCTCCTCTCTGTCTCCGTCATTGTCCCAGCCATGCAGAGGACTCTTGCCTCTTTCTATCTCAGTATTATCCTTGTGAGAAAAAATTAAGAAAAGTGTTGACTATACTCTTGCGATTAAATATCTTTTATTGGGTCCAAGATTTCTTGCTAAATCAAAATTTTACTTCAATACTTTAAAAACTTCTTACTAAATCAAAAGATATGAAAGTTTTTATTGAAACCTAAATTATGAGTCTCTGGGACTTTCAATGAACATTTTGAAACTTTTGGTGGATATTTTGAGACTTTTGGTGGATATATTCGAGACTTTCAGTGTTCAATATATTGGGATATTTAGTGAAGATTTCAGGACTTTCATTGAATATATTCTTACCTTCAGTGTATGATTTGGGACTTTGAGTGAATGATTTGGGACTTTGTGTAAATATTTTAGGAATTTCAGTGCATATGTTGAACTTTCAGTTAACATTTTGGGACTTTCAGCGAATGATTTTGGATTTTCAGTGAACAATTTTGGAATTACAGTGAATATTTTTGGATTTTCAGTGAACATTTTGGGACTTTCAAATGATTTGGGATTTTTAAAATGAAGAACTTTCAGTGACCATTTTGGGACTTTCATTGACTTTTCAGTGTTGGCTAATGAACAAAAATCAATCTGTTTGAAATGTACCAAATGAAGGTAGAGATATATTCACTTTGTTTCGTTCTGATAAAAATAGCTTTCCATAGAAAAACAAACTAAGATACCAACATATTCAATTCTTAATTTTATATAAATGGATTCTATCTAAAGAAAAAAACAAAGCTTACCATTTTCCTTGTGGTCATAATATTCTCTGAAATATGAAAGAGATAATAAATGAACACAATGAATTAAATACTTTTGCCTTTTAACATGGAAATATTTAGAAATACAAATAAACATAATATGGGTTTAACTCATTCACCCCTGAAATTTCATAAATAGCCAATTTGCCACCTCATACCAGGGAGGATGATGGTATACAAATCATTGAAACATCCTTATCCGGGTGGGGGGTCGGGGGGACATGGTGGCGGCATTAAGTGTCACGAATATTAAATTTAAGGCCGAGACTGGGCAACTATTGCAAACATAAACTCAGAAAATGTTTAAAGATTGAAAAACACTAAAATATGAATACTGCTAAGTTAAACACTTTAACAGTACTGACAAAAATACAATTGTAGCCTTATCGAGTGGGTGTTTTAAACTTACCAAGACTTTTGGCCCTGTCTTTCTTCTCTGCAGCTTCATCTACTGAAACCTGAAAGGGATAAAAAATATTTATTTCAAACCATCTGTTATCAAGTTGTGAAGTGCAATTCAGAGGTAAGTTTTTGACTGTGTCATCATCTTATCCTGCATTAAGCCCAGGGGCTTCAACACATATATCTTCAGTTCAAAGTTGTGGGAGAAGGTGGGCTTATTAAAGGACTATGAAGTGTCATCTGATGGCATTTCTAATGAACTACAATAGATATATGGATGGGCTTATTACCAGGCTTACTGATGTATAAACACAGTTCTATACATGCAAGATAAACATGATATTTATCATGAGAATGTTTATGTTTTCAACATTAAAAATTAATATTTTTGTCTCCTGACAAAGAATTGATTGTCAACGACCAACAAATTTATAAACTCACCACAAATTTTAATCGTAATCAATACAAACTAAGTGCATAATTCCAATAGCCTCAATATATTTTTTTCCCCTATAGTTCAGTGGTAGAGTACCTGACTAGAAAGTCTAGGATCATGGTTTCAACACCCAGCAAAAGCACATAATTCATTTCACTACTTTTTGCCAATCACAAACTGGTGCCTTTGACCTTTCCTGTTCAAGGTAGAGGAGAACACTTCGCTCGCAAAGATCAATAGAACCTGGGTGGTGGTTGTCTCTGAGGTCAAAGAATTGGAAAAAGTGGGGAAGAGTAAAGGTGCATTGTACGTAGTGTCTAAGTGGCCTTACTGCATACTTCCCACCTCTCACAATGAAAAAGTGTAGGCAATAAATCACTTGCTACCACAGTCCACTGCACACATAATCCTCTTTCAAGGCCAATCATGAGTACATGACCATGAAAGGGTGTGTGCCCAGTGGACTGTGGTCACAAATGCTGTAAGAAAGGGGAGATAATCAATCAGTAAAACAATACAGGGAAAAGGATAAACTTATATAATAAGTTGACACATTTAAAATAAGAAAAAAGAAGAAGTTAAAAATGGTAATTCATGATTGATAAACAAACAAAAAGATTTCCTTATCACGTGAGAGGATAAGCATTTCCTGGAAAAGTTTATAATCTTTAGAAGCTGTTCCTTTATACAAAATTGCACATTCAAATATACCATTAATGAAAGAACTGGAATTCCTTAGAGATTGTTAAACCCTTATATTGTATGCATGAAAATGGTTTCAATATCCTGTACCTTTGCCACATCTTGAAAATTAAACTGAAAATGTAGTCAGAAATTCAACATTGTTTCCCGTATTTTGTTCCTATTGTTGAACAGACACTCCTTAACTTCCCTGACACTGGAGCTGGATAGTAATCCAAAAACACTTGTATCCATTATGAAGGATACACTCAGACTGGGCTATTGAGAATAAAGACAATCTTACCTGGTTGTGATTATTACTCACACAGGTACATGTAAATTATCTGCAGTGTAGAGTAGATAAAAAGATTGTCCAGGTGAACATTCTTTACTCAATTTTTCTGTTTTGTTCGAGTTGGGCAGCATGCAGTAAGCCAGTTATTGCATGATTTCTCGTCACTCGGGACTTATTACACCCTCGCTTCGCTCGGGTGTAATAAATCCCTTGTTACTCGAAAACCATGCAATAACCTTTACTTACAACATCTGGCTAAGGGGAATTTCCCTAAAGTTCAGTGATAGAGCACCTCAGTAGAAAGTCGGAGGTCATTGGTTAAATCCCCAGCGAACGCACATACTCTCTTTTCACCACTTCCTTCCAAGAACATTAATATCCTCTCTGAGTCAAACTGATCCTGACAACAACTCACCAGTTTATCAAGACATTCGATCATATTTAACGAATTATATATAAATAAGTTTTATGTCACTCACCTTTGACTTGCCACTGTTGAGGGGGCGGTGACTTGACATTCGTGAGGATGGCCCACTGTATAGGGAGGTAGAAAGTAGGGAAGCAGGGGATGAGGTATACAACACATTTTGATAATTAAATGTTTATTTTAATTAATTTTAGTGGAAATAATATTTTTTTTTTTTTTTTCAATTTTGAAGATTTTTTTTTTTTCAATTTTGAAAATGTGAAATGTGTTGTAAAAGGGACCAGAAAGAGGAAGGTTGGGGAAAAAAAAACAAAAAAAATAGTTAAGACATGTTTATAAAGATAATGAATAGTTATATATTCATAAAACAAAAAATCATCTTCATATTTCATAGCAACATATACATATAGACCTACACACCTATGACTACATGTGAAGGGTAAAGTGAGGGTATTAAATCTGTGAGGGTTGGGATGGAACAGGAAGCTAAAACAAAACTAGTTGAGTCATTTAGACATCAATGAATCAACTATGAAATCTTGGAGGAAAAGACTAGTGAGCTTCAACGAACTTTTGTTGGTTCATACACAAAGAGACAGAGAATGAAGATCAAAGTTGTAACCTAATATTCCTATCATCTAGACCAAACATCATACAGATAGAATACGTAAAGTTTGCTAACAGTGAAAACTGTCGAATCAGACACCCTGTGTGATCCAACAACTTGGTTGTGTAAGAGAGTGTTTCATAATATACAGGTTTTGTTTAATAATAATAATAATAATAATAATAATAAAAGACTTTATTTATACTCGATAATAACATGTTGAGTCACAGACTCTTCTCACACATGGCCAAGAACATATATACAAGTATGTACAACACAATAAAGATTATAGAGCTGTATATCAGATTTCACAGGATGTCACAGGAAATCAGGGGTCACTTTACACAGGTTTCAAAGTAACATGTTAATATGCCATCTTATGGCTGTTTATAAGATTTACATGATGTCAAAGAATACTCAGGGTGTCGGATTAGAACATGTTCAAGGTGATAATTAAATATACCATCTTATAGCATTTTACAACCTTTTACAGTATGTCACAGAATACTCAGGTGTCAGATTAGACAGGTTTCAAAGTAAGATTTATATTCTATCTTGTTGCTATATATGAGATTTCACAGGATGTCACAGAATACTCAGGGGTTAGATTAGACAGGTTTCATGATAAGAATTTAATACACTATGTAGGTAGTGCTATCTACATATATGATGGTCTGGAGGATTAAATCCTCAGAGTATACTCTGTAATGATTTGTTAGTGTCTGCACTGAAAACAAACAACAAGAAGAAAAAAAGATACAAACATTTAGATCTAGATCACAAAAACACTGCAGATGTTATTATGGAAAAAAAGTTGGAACCAATCATAGGAGAAAATGTCATTCCTACAGTTCCTAATAAACCTCTGTTTTATTCCTTGTTTGTGACAGTTCATACATGGGTCATCTGTTTCTTCAGATATGTAACTTAAGTTGAGAACATGTATTCTACGAAATGAGATTTTAGCTATCACTAAAATACAAGCTCCAAATTCCAAAATGATTATGTAATGATTAAATATAAAATAAAAGCTGAAATACTCTCAAAATGATAATGATTCTCTAGGGATCAAATTAAAATAAAAGCTCCAATACTCAAAAGAGATGATTTAAGGATCAAATTTAAAATATAAGCTCCAATACTCCAAAACGAAGATCAAAATATAAAATTTTAAATAAAAAATGCACTACTCCAAAAGGAAAATCGAAAGTAAGAAACTTGAAGTAAGAACTACAAATATTCCCACAGGAAGGAAACCTGACATGAAATCTCCAAATAATAAAACGATGATGGCACCCAAAGATTGTCAAAGGCTACAAGAGCAGGATACTGAAAGAATGATTTGAAAACTTAAAAAAGAAAACGTTAAAAATAGTTGGATCAGATTATTATTACTTGCTCGATCAATAATGAATTTTTGTGTACAGAAATCTTATTTTTTTGTTAAGATTTATGTAACAATTAAGAACTGGATTCCTCCATTATTGCAGATGATATGTCATTTTCATATATGTGCCTTAAATATGGTATTTCTTATTTGAGGTGTACATAAGAGATTATAAAATGTGAAATACTTTCTTTTTTTACAGTGTTAAATGCCATACAAAATCAATACTTATCATACACAGTATGTATAGATGTACACGAAAGGATTTTTAAATTTAAACTAATTTCTCAGAACACATAACCAAGAGCTTTATGATGAGGTAAGAAATTAAATAAATAAATATCACAGTCACACAACCAAACAATTTTACACTACATTACAAAGAGGAAGTCTGGTTATGTTGTTGTAAGCTGGAGCATTCTGAGAGGGTGAGAGCTGAGTGAGGGTGAGGCAGCGGAGAGGGCTGAATAAAACGATATTGAGATGTACCTAAATTGTCACCAACACAACTATGCTGATTCACCTTGATCATCTTGATTTCCTAAAACACCTTAAAATAACTTCTGCAGCTGTTCACATCCTAATATAATTGTTTTTTTGCAATAGACTTCAGTGGGGGAAAAAAGGAAAAATTGCATCAAATCTACAATAGTTATCTCCCCTGAATATTTTGGTTGTCTCCCCTGAATATATTTTGGTTAATTCCCTTGAATATTTTGGTTATCTTCCTTGAATATGTTGGTTGTCTCCCCTGAATATTTTGGTTATATCCCTTGGATATATTTTGGTTATCTCCCTGAATATTCTGTTAATCTCCCTTGAATTACCATAAAAAATGAATGATTCATGATTGTGAGAAAATATTTTTGAATAGTGAATCAGAATTAGTTGTGTATATGACAATTAGTAAGTATATAATCTCAAGATGATGATGGAGTCATAATACACTGATGTTACCATTCTACAATGGGAAAATATATGATCTATATCCCATTTCAAGTGATATCTACAGAATCTACAAATAGCTAATAGTGAAATTGAATTTATTAATTGCATGGTTTTCCAATTATTTAGTGGAAAAAGATGGAAGAACATATTTAAATTAGTACCTGTATTCACTTAGTAATACAATTAAGTGAGCTACAATTGATCTACAGTCGTAAAGGTGTGGCCTGTTTATTGTATACAATATTGATTCACAACCACTGAAAGCCATAGGACCCTTCCTGTAATGGAGAGCTGGGCCGATATTCATGAAACTGGTGATTCACCCCAAACTTGGATTGTGTGCTGAAACCAACTTTCTTATAACTTGCTTATATCATGTGACATGGTCAAAATTTTAGGAGGAAACATTGTAAATGGTATTCCATTTGAAATCATTCCAAAATTATTGTAAGTCATTGAGAAAATGATTTTTTTATTTATTTATTTCTGGAGCAAGAAAATTAGCTTGAGCGCATGCAGAGTCCCAGTTTGAGCACAGGAACAGTTTCGTAAATACAGGCCCTGGACTACTCAAATGTAAACAGGTATTATTATATGTGACAATGAAAATGAAGGTCAGCAAAAACATAACTACTTACCAAGATGGCATTTTAACAACCCTAAAGGTGGAAAGTGACATTATCACAATGAAACGATCACCAAGAATTTCTAGCTTCCACATTTTTTTTTTTTAAAACAAAGTCAGTAGATTTGTTATTTTAGAGCAAATTTGATATAATGAGCAATCAAGACAGGTTGGATTTGGACAAAAAAATAAGAATGTATAAAAAAAGATAGAAAAAAGATATATTGAAAATGTGAAATATTTATAAAATATCCATGATACAGTTTGCAGAACACTTTCTGGCTGAATGCTTAAAATTGATGCCAGCTGAAAAAATCTACATCGCTGAACACACATGAACATATAAAATGCTTCCAATTAAAGAATCTAACAGTTTATATAAATGAATATATTTTAATCAAGGATATAAATTATGAAATTGTTGTGTTTTTTCCATAACAAAATAAATAAATGATCATTGCTTTATTGCATTTCTTAAACATGAAAAAGGACAGAGGAAAATGTACAAACTTCATGGCTGGAAAGTTTTAATATTTGTTCATAGTACTTACAGAGATGATGTTGTATGAGGGTTAGAAGATTGTTTTATCTAATTTAAGATGGATCTAACCTTTCTATACTTGTAATTTTGCTACATATTAATATCAATTCAATTCACTCCCATACTAAATTAAGTCTATTATGTATAGCACCAGTAATAGATTAAGGTAAATGATATTCTACGTCTAAATGATTTTTGCAATCATTGGCTGCAATTTTGAGGAAGATTGGTGCCTGCGTGCCGCTAATTTTAAATGATAATCCACCTCCAGGTAAAGTTTTACGACAGTCACATTCCACAGGCTCCGTAATCTGAGACATCATTATCCTAGAATTAGGTTTTCTCTTGGGAAACTTCTGAAGTAATTCCTCGTGTGCGAGATCTCTGTTCCGATTCCTGCGGTCAGAGCTTAGACTCCTACTTTTGTGGTCAGTCCTTTGAGCAGTTTTAGGAGGAGGTGCCGAGTGGGAGATCTTCTTGTAGTTCTGAGTGTGCGAATTCTGGTTCCCGTAAACTCTTCGGTTGATCCGAGTTCTACGATGCTTCAACCCCATGTTGTTAAAGATCACATCCTCATATGTGGTACGCACTTTTTTTGGCTGCGGGTAATTTTCAAGCAGTTTTACCATACAGTCACCGAGTGCTTGCATCTCACCGTGTGACAGGATATCAATAATGCTGAGTGGTGTATCATGAACTTGAATATGCTTGATTTTGACCTTACTGACCGGCCTGGAGTTATTCGACTCTGATGTGACCTCCGGCTCTCCCTTGGCCACTTCAATATCTTCTTCCTGCCAGTCATCGTCTTGGATACCAGACTCCTCGCTGACCGACTTTGGAACAGGCTTGTTTTGATTGTGGTTACACATCTGACAGCTGGACATAGGACGTGGGGCCAGAGGCATCGCAGGAGAGATAGAAGGTGTGACCGAGGAATGGCCATCTTCAATAGAAGGGGAGGGAGAGGAGCTACGAAACAACTCCCGATAATTGTCCATGAAGTTCACTCTGGGTCGTATGAACCTTCTGCAGTTACAGGCACAGCAAGGCAGACAGAGGGAAAGAAAATATTAGGAAGTTTTAGAAAGAATGAAAATGATAGAAAGAAAAGTTAAATAAGAAATTAGACAGAATGTGAATATACATATATTTTTTTATATTCTACCTTAATATGAAACAGAAGTATAGAAAAAAGGAGTATGAACAAGAGTTGAGTCGGTGTTGAATCATTCACCTCTACATTTTATGAGAGGGATTATGGAATGAAAATGATATAATAATACACAGAAGTAGAGCAGAAATATCAGCTTTTCAAAAGCCGACTCAGTCTTCATGGTTTTATAGATATATTGGACATTTAAAAATAAATTCTGCCCTGTAAAAATGTATATCATAAATTCAATAACTATACACACAAAATCCTCATTTTGTTTTTCTGTTTTAAAATAACATTACAATGATCTTGATACATATAACAAGAGGCCCAGAGGGCCTGTATCGCTCACCTAGATATCTAGGCAATCATGGCAAAATATTCTCCAAAAGAGAATAGACCAGACCCTAAGGCCAATCCTTGTAGCATATATGTATTAGGTTTTTCATGCAAGCAAATTTATGTATGGTTATAGGATGGGGAGCTCAACTGTTTCCAAGCTGTGACTTAGAAACTAGGTCTCTAAGGTTGTGGCCAGAACCAAGGATCAATTCTAATATCATGACTGCATTCATCTCTTTATGCCCAACAATTGTATATATAGTTTTGGGTTGGGATCTTAACCGTTTCCAAGTTATGACCCAGGGACTTTGTCTCCAAGGGTGGGGCCAGACCCCATGACTATCCTTGAAGCATATGTGCATTCTTCTCTTTATCACTCAGCTATTGTATATATGGTTATAGAGTGGGAATCTCAACCATTTCCAAGTAATACACTTTTATTGTATGTAGCAATAAAGCCAAATTGCCCCCTTTTGGCACTGCCCCTCAGCCCCCTGGGGGGTCAGCCCCTCCATTTGTACAATTTTGAATCCCCCACCACCTAGGGATATTTCCAGTCAAATATGGTTGATACCCATCTCTTAGTTCCAGAGAAGAAGTCGCATAAATAATATGGCCAAATAACCCTTTTTGGCCCTGCACCTCAGCCCCCTTGGGGGTCAGCCCCACCATTTGTACAATTTTGAATTCCTGCCTCCCATGAATGCTTACGACCAAATATGTTTGATGTCCAGTGCATAATTTTACAAAAGAAGTTATTTATTTCAATATAGCCAAATTGCCCCCTTTTGGTCCCGCCCCTCAGCCCCCTACGGGGTCAGCCCAACCATTTGTACAATTTTGAACCTAAGAATGCTTCCAGTCAAATTTAGTTAAATTCCAATCAGTGGTTAAGAAGAAGAAGTCGTTTGAAGAAATTGTTGACGTATGGACGACGGACGCCACAGGATGGCATAAGGTCACCTTGGTCCTTCGGAACCAGTTGTTTAAAGCATTTTGTATTCATTCTGTATTTTTTTTTTTTTTTAAATCCATAAACGATTTTTTCCCTTTTTTTCCAAATCTTAGCTGTAAGCTAGCTCTTGTACAGAAGATTCAGATTCAGAAACTATCATGTGACTTCAACAGAATGCAAGATGAAAGGAGGGAACAATAGGAATGTACGGCAGGCAGTCAGAGGAGATCAGTTAATTGAGGAAACGGTGAAGGGAGAAAAAGGACTTCTGTTAGATTTTAGTACACCCATACAAACACATTACCTCCGTGGTACAATATGTACCCATGCACATGCTATTATTTCTCTAACCAAAGCCCCAGCTACCATTTCTGTAATCACACTTAACTCTCCGTTGAACTTAACAGAAATCAAATTTTCCTTAATTTTTCTCTCTCTTTAATGATGATTCAGAATTTTTTTCCCTCTCATATTTGTTGCCCGATGCCTTTAATATATATATTTACAATAACATTATTGTACCAAGGTTTTATTTACAAATTAATATTAGTCAGATACAGTATTTACATACAACTTTTGCAGATTAATCATTTTTGTGACAGTGAAATTGACGTGGTCAGGTGACATGTAAATTCAATACAGGTGAATAAGTGAACTCACTTTAAAAACAGACTTTAAATTTTCAAAACACAATGCAAAATATTTTTTAAATATGCGCAAAAATAGAACATTGTATAAAATCAAAAGCTGTAAATGGTTCAAAGACCTATAATACCAATTAATCAATGATTTTCCCCCGTGAAAATACGAATTTTATCAACAGGAGAGTTTAATTTGGCTACCATTTAACATGACACAACAGTCCCGTCCACCTGCCACATGTATACATATGATACACCCCTAACCAATCGTAAGCCAAACAGACACACTACATGCAATGAATTCTTTCAAGTATTACAAACTTTCTATCTCTGTCGCTGATGTTCAATATTAGAAAAGTTTAGATGTTGAGAATATTATAAAATTCTACAGAATCGCTTAAAAAATAAATTAATCAGATTGGAAATCAAGAAATTATGGAAGTATTAATTGTTTTTATTTAACATAATCTGAATGACCTCTTACCCATTCTTTAGTTTAGGACTGAAATATTATAAGCTCAAAAATTACTCTGATGAAAAGTATGGCTTAAATTGGTATTAAAATTTGGTTGGTGACATTTCATAATTGAAATTTGAACAAATTTCACAAAGACATGTTTTTAGCAATGCCTTGAAGTCAATATAGGCAAAACTAGTGTATTCATTTTTGAATGAACTACTATACATGCGTCTACAAGGAATTGGCTAACAATAGGTATACACCAGCATAAAACTAAACTATTACATTTACTACAATTGTTATACACAGAAGGCTATATTTCTATTACAGATAAATAACTACATTTCTATAAAATTTATGTATAGGACACAGTACATGTATAGGGGGGAAAGGAAATCACTCCTATTTAGGGACAAGGCAATGCATAACATGTAATAAGTTAATTTATATACAATATGTTTTAGATATATGCCATACAAAACATCTCTCTGAAACCTCAACCATTAATTGAAACAAATGAACCATTTTGAAATCTAAAATTTTGACGTAAGTTTTTCCATTCAATTTTTACTTTTTACATATTGTGATGCAATTTTGTGGGGAACCGTTAAAATATTTCACCGGTCATCTTCACATGATGTCACTTTGGTTCAGTACAAAACGACATCCCTTTGACTCCTCCAATTACCAGGAGGCTTCCTAGTGTGGACATTTATATTGAGGAAGTAATTTGTGCATACCTAAATGAAAATTCCTGTTCTAAAAATTCTAAAAACTACATCCCTTTGACTCTTCAAATTACCAGGAGGTTTTCATAGTGTGGACATTTATATTGAGGAAGTAATTTGTGCATATTTAAATGAAAATTCCTGTTCTAAAAATTCGTAACTATAGAAACTTTACAAATGTCTGGATTGGAAAGGTTCCACAATACATAGGTTCTAATATAAATCAAGTCTTCAATAAATTGATGATAATGTCAAGTGCTTCAAAATTAATACTTTTTACGAGTACTTACATTTGACTATTGAGAAATCTTGACAAAATTTTGATATCATTTAACCAATTTTGACAAAATTTTGATACCATTAATAAATTTTGGTGAATTCAACATAATTTAATCAATGTTGACAAAATAGTTTAAAGCCGAGTGTGGGATGTGATATAATTAAATAATAAATTAAACTCTGTGTAGCAGAATAATTATCTAAGGACATAAACATACGTCAAGTGATTTTCGCTGAATTGTTTTATTCTACTTAGTTACAGTAAATCATATCTAGGAGACTGCAGTTAACAGCAATCCAGTGATTGGAATCCAGTTTCCAAGATCTTTTTTTAAAAGATGGAAGGATCAAACGATTCAAGCACCTGTAGATAATGATTCGGCTATATTGCGGCTATATATTATGATTAACCAACACTGGACGTACCGAGGCTGGTTAGAGTACTGCCGTGACTTTGAAGTGTCCCGGAGATGTAATAATTCCTCCTCGTCCACCAGGTACTTCGACTTGAGTCGGATGTTGTTGCCGTTCATAAAGTACATGCGATCTACTCGATGTGACAGAATCTGCAGATATCGATGAGAAAGGATGATATATCAGGGTGAGGAAACCAAACAAAGTTTTCATTTCAGAATAGGCATGTTCGCAAATTAAGCAGGTTTATTTTACATATACAGGAGGATGTATGCAAAGTGGAATCTTACAGCATGTATTAAGATATCAAAAATACACCCGGTCTCTAAAATATTCTGTATTTTATACGATTTTGCAATTACCCAGGCATTCAACTTTAAATTTCCACTAATTTTTCGTCAAATATGGTAAAATGAATTATACAAATGTGTACAACTTTCAAGTGGATTTTCTAAGTACGCTGGATTTTGGTTAAACAACTAAATGTGTTTCCAGCACCTGGTTTTACAATATTGGTCATTGCCATCCTTCTTCATGCAAATTTTCATTCATGAAGAAATGAGGAAATTTAAAGTTTGAAAATGATTGTTTTTAAATAACATGATAAATCTCTCGCAAAATATGACAAATTCATATTGTTATTTTATTAATAACATATTTTCTTCACAATACTGTCACATTATACAATTATGAATTTTCTTCAAAACATTCTCACCTACGTTAATGAATACACAATATTTTTATGTTTTCAATAACAATTTTTCTTTACAATGTTGGAGAAAAAAAAAGAGGAAAACAAGCTGACTTTAGAGGATAACAGTATTTATCCAGTTGTTTCGTCAATATTCAAGAATGTAGATCTAGACCATTTTTCATAGAACAAGGTCATAGAATGTCGACTCTAACCATTACACCCATACACCACCGACCACCAATTATGATATATGATATCCATGGAAATTGGTTTAATGGGGAGATGTAATTATAGGCTTGAATCAACACAAATGTTGCACTAGTTCTGTTTACTTCTTGTGCAATCAGCCATAAATGATGGATATGATGATTGACCCGTTTTCAAGTTATTTACAAACATAAACACTTATTGGTCGATTGGCGCTCTTAAATGTCCAAATTGAAAGCAAAAATCAATCTTATTAAGAAAAAGTAGTATTTTTAAGAAAAGGGCACTACAGTCTGTATCGTTATTAATGTACAAAGAATTCCACTTAAAAGCTGTATTATTTTATTTTGAATATTCTACCTTACATAAAGCAATATGAAATTACTTTTCCTTTCTGAAGAGTTACTTCCTTTGTCACAAATTCTTTTTTCATTTCAAATTCTCAAATTTCAAACAACTGCAAAATACATTGCAAAATGAATTGTGTTTGGGAATTCATCTGTACAAAAAGACTTCAACAAATATTTCATAATAAAATGTAATGCCAAATTGAAATCATATATTTAAACTTGGTGCGATTCTTCACCTTAAATGAGTTTTGGTAATTAGCATGAGAATGACCTTTGACCTCTTGCAATTGTGTCTAATTGATCAAACAACACTGACTTACCATTGATAATCATGATTTGACCTTTGACCTACCTCTGACGACCTCTTCAGAGCACGACTGTCTGAGACACCTGACCATTCCCGATTGAGACGTTGGCCCTGCTCACTTTTGTTCCAGTGTTCACTGTGAGCTGACTTCATCTGTCGTTTTTCTCCTGGCATGGTCTGTAGGGACATTAAAGTTTATAAATATAAACGTATAGGCAAATGACCTGATATGACAAAAACTACACTATAAAGGTATTTTTTGTTAACATTATGTACTGTATATCGGCAAGCTTTCACCCAGTCAAATACTAGCCCTTCACTGGAAAATTCTATTTTCGTCCAGTGTAAATTTCGCCCTCAACATGCAATAACTATATGGGGTAAATTCTGTACTTATAATAATCGCGGTTAAAAAATTGATGAATTCACCCTTATTGCAGAGGGCAAAAATTAAACTTCAGTAAACATATCCTGGTATTCAGTATCACGATAAAGAATTCTTTAAATTATATTATGAATGTTGCTTAATAAAATGACCCAAACAAACATTTATTATTTTCATCAAATATTTTTGTCTATTGCACTTAAGATATTTATGCTGCAATAAGCCCAGGGGAGCTAACACATACATGTACATGTAATCTCTGGCTGAAAGTAGGCACCTGGGCTTACTACAGGACAATGAAACAGCATTTGTTGACATTAATACTGAACTGTCATAGATACGGGTGGGCTTATTACCAGGCATGGGCTTATTACCAGGCATGGGCTTATTACCAGGCATGGGCTTATTATCAGATACATACAGTAACTATACAAAACAACTTCTGTTAAAACAGCACTGGATAATTACTCAATCATCAGCTTTAGCAATACATCTCATTAACAAAACACAAAAATGATGTTTTATTAAAATATTTTAAAACAATTTCTATAATACATCTGTGGAATTAAGCACATGCTGAATCAACCCTTTTTTCAAGATGATACTTCCATGAAATATAATCCTTTCCAAATTGTTCCCTTACAGAAACCATGATATTTAACCCAGAGGAAATGTTAGGCTTTTGCAGTGAATGCTAGCTGTTGATTTCTGATGGGAACATGGATGCATTATAGAAA
Source organism: Mizuhopecten yessoensis (assembly GCF_002113885.1). NCBI lineage: Eukaryota > Metazoa > Mollusca > Bivalvia > Pectinida > Pectinidae > Mizuhopecten > Mizuhopecten yessoensis. The sequence goes on from NW_018406089.1 coordinate 1,221,793, forward strand.
CAGGAATGTGTTTCGTTGACAACCAATTCTCTCACACTATGGTGCATTGATTCAAACAAAACATAAGTCTCCAAGAGTTACCAATCTGACAGTTGAAATTTTAATAGTATTTTATGAATAAAGATGTCCGCCATTAATGATAGAGGCAATTATCTCCCATTAGTTGGGAACATTGGCTATGACAGTAGACTGTGGCAATATTAGCCAACATGCTACCAAGATAGCCCAAGCTAAGTCAAATATAACTAAACCTGAACCCTGGTATAGTGCTACCACACAGATTTTATTAGCTTATACATGACAGCTAGATTAGTCCTAACAACAATTACCTCCCTTTAAAGCTCTAGTAAGTCCAGGAAACTCTATGAAATGTTTGCACATGTATTACCAGCTTACGTAGTGATCAAACACGCTAAAACAGAAGACTATCCCTAGCTACTGTCAGTTACCACTTTGGCATTGACAGATGGTTGAAGTTCATTAAAGGTAGTCTGTGGGAGGTATAATAAAGTCGCACAGGTGACAACGTCAATATCGTCAGCTCAACTAGGGAGTGGTTCTCAACAGGAAACAGCACAACTATTTTGTAGAATAAATATCTCCTCAGCATTGCAAGATCACAATCACAAAACTAAACTATAGATACCCAAGTAATAAATTTGATAAAATTTTATAAAACTTTGCTGGAGAAAAAATATTAAACCTGATGAAAATATCCAGTCTTCAATAAAGATTTCTTTTCCTTTGCTTCTAAACATTAATTTAACATATATATCTATATATTAAAAAAATATAAAATACATGAAAAAACAATAATTAATAATACTGATATGTAGCATTAACTATATTTATAGTTCAAACATATTGAAGCATACATTTACTTCAAAAACACATTTGACATGATATGTGTATCTACGATTTATCGACAAATATTTACTGTCTGAAGGACAATGGTAGACTAGCTATTATAAATCTTGGACCAACCTTCACACCAGACATCATCAAATGTCTCGAGGACTGATCAATGTCACAAATACAAATATCCAATGGAAATCACAGAAAATTGTACACAATCGCACGAGCATCGTATTAAAAAATCTGCCAAGAAATTCAACTGAATGTAAAATACAGATTTTATTACAGGCTTTGTAAGACCATTAGGGTCCACTCCCTCTGAGTAAATATTCTTCATATTGGATAGCATGGAAAATTAATTCTAAATGTCAAAGCACTGAGTATTTGTATTCAGACATCAGAACTGAAGGAGATTTACCAGAAGTAAGGGTGTTTTATTCTCAGTGTTAGGCACCGGTAGATATAATTGTATGATTAAATCTGAAAAGTAAACACAGGTCAAATTTCTCTATCTACATACGTACCTGAGTAATATATTTATATACATGATCAGGTCAGGTATTTAACTTTAGCACCCTCAAACAGGTAACACTATGTTGACAAATGCTTAAAATCGGTCCCACACAGATCACAAGAGTCTACCTAATCTGGGCCATATATAGCTGTAACTGATTAACACAGGAAGACAAGTTCACTCTAAAATAAAAATAAACATAGTTAGCCTGTTTCTGAAAGGAACGCCATATATTCCTTTACAATTTTTGTAGATATTCAAATTTAACAGCATATCTTTCACAATATGAATTCTGTGTGATCTGAAAACCTGAACAAACCAGACCCAATCAACTAGGAACAATCATACACATGCATTCCTTAACACATTTTTGTTGATATGAAAACACATGTACAATGACAGATATTTCATTACATAAATCTTGTGTATTTTGAAAACCCGTATTAACTAGACCTTTAGCTATGAACAATGCTATATATGCACATTTTTATGTAAATTGAATGTAAATAATCTGAAAACCTGTTTATTCTGAATAATTTGGTTAATTCATGAACATTAAAGCTTTGTCTTCACTGTGTACAAAGACAATCCAAAGTACTATTTAAAAAGTACATAATTTACCAGGGTAACAAATTCAAATCATGTGGAGAAAAAAAATCTTCAGTAAAAGCAATCGGCAGTAATTTTCATACCATACCTTTCTCCAAGCCATAGAAAATGTCCGTCAGTGTAAGACGCAACAGTTTCTGACCTTTATCGATGTAAACACTTCTCGATTAAATTCCTTCTGATTTTTAAGTCAACTTGACAGCTACCACAATGTCCAGTAACTTGCCAACAACACCCCAAGATAAATATTTACATTGGATATATCAACTGTTTGTCTGACATATATGTGGTCTATATCGTTAAAACGTCCAAAGATGGAGGGACATAGAAACTGAGAGAAATACTAAGTACCATCTAGGTCAATACTGGTACATTTGTATCAAGTAACGATAACAGGGATTCATTTGTGAGTCAGAAATATCTGGAAATGTCTGCCACAATATTTGTTCCTTACAAAGTCTCGTCAGCAAGGAGGTGTCGAACATATCCTGAACAGTGGTGACAATAACTACAAAGGCTTGACAGCCGGAAAGTGCCAGAAATATTCAGTCATGTTTCCGTCAATACCTACAAATCTTGGAGAAGTTCAAGAGAGCTAGAATCCAGTGCTCGAATTACGTACGGCTCATAGCAACAGCTACAGAGCAATGTACAGAATAACCACCACACGAGTCACATATATCAATATACACACAATTAATTGTTTTTTCAACAAAAGTATTAAGGCTATGTTTCACAAGCCATAATGACACCTGACCAACCTAGGAAATTTATTTTATGATTAGCCAAAACAGTGTATAAGGTTGTGTATTTATCGGATAAAGAATTATATAATGGTTAAGAAAAAAACCATTTTGAATAATTATAGTTAGTGAAATTAATTATTTCTTTACTTCACATTTGTTTTCATATTCAATATGTTTACATTTGTACGGTACATGTATTAGATAAATAAGATTGATTTTGTTTTGAATATTATTTTTTAATCATTTTTGTTAAAATAGATTACCGTAAATATGTAAGAAAATATTTTTTCAATGAGCAAATTATGGTCATATAAATACCACATTTCTTGATTGAATTATTGCTTATATAATGATTCAATTCTTGTTGTTCTAGAAATATTATTTCATCCACATGAATTTTAAAAAAGTTCTAGAACAAAGACGAATTAACTTTTTCAAACATTCCAGATTAACTCCGTTTAATTTACTGCCAAACCTTGTCCAGACTTATTCACAAAGGATTTAAAATCAATCAGATTTTAAATAGAAATGAAAACAAACAAATAGGAAATTAATCTGTAGATTTGAGACCGATCCCTTGGTAGTGTTGTGTATTAGTCTTGCGTGAATACATTAGCCAACAATATTTTACGTCGTTTCACCTTTCATTAAAGTTCTTCAGCTAATCCACATTTTACTCCATACTGACGTTAATACCGGGGGGGGGGGGGTAATTAATTTCCTCGTTTGATTGAAGAACATTCCTTTTTACATTAAACACCAAATACTTTTTGGTATTTTTTTCCGGTCATAGCCATTTAGCAGGCATACTAAATACTGTTTGGGAAACAGGACAATGCTATTATATTCAAGAAGTTCTGCAAAAAGGGGAGGGGCACCTATAAAAGGAGGGGCACTTATTGCAGTGAAAATGGTATCAATTTATTTAGTCATGACAGCTTAATATAGAAGGTTTTAGGTTAAGTAAAAAAATGAATGTAAAAGTAAGAATAAAATCACCTTGGAAACACATCTAAAAGTATACATCACACTTATATATTTCAACACTTGTCACTGTATATGCAATAATGGAAATTTCAATAAATATATGTGTGCAAAAATTAAAAAATATTACCACATGAATACCAAACCTACAGGTGTGCAAACATCTATATACACCTGTCCCCATCATACATACAGGTATAATACCATAAGGTGTGCACTAACGAAAATCTATCACCATTATTACCCAATTTTAAGGTGAATAGAAATAAACAAATATTATGTACACTATATATATATGTAAAATTTACAGTTGTGGAATAATACGAAAATATAACCAAATTTACAATTGTGCAAAAACTTGGACAAATATTACAAAGATATCATATTTATGGTTATGTGCAGGAATATTAAAGTAGTAAAAAAATTCACATGTGTCAAAATGGGAAAAGACACCAAATATTCAGCACATAATTGATAACAAATCTTAGGACTCAATTAACTTTTCCTTGTTTTTGGGTTTCCAGGAGCAAGATTGGCCTCTCAGTGAATTTCTTTTTGCCAAATTCTGTGGTATCGATTTCTCATTCTATACCTTGGAGCCTGTTTCAGGAGCCAGTTTGCCCATGCTATTAAAACTTAGATACCGGTATACATGTACATGTACAGACAGGTGTGCTGAGGAACACATCGCTATGGCTAACACGGGTGCAATTCAACGGGAACATAACATGCATGGATACTACAGAAAATACAGGTCATGTGGTAAATGTATGCAATACAATTATATTTTACTTTTGGATTCTGTAAAGATACCTTTCCTGCCAGATTGTCAGTTAAATATTTTCACACAAAGATACACAATTACGACTTAAGGCGGAGAGTCCCAGTGTTCTGTTTTGTATCTCCAACAAAGAAGAGTTCAAATTTGTTCTCCATTTTTCTGCCATGGAGTTATCTGCCCATTTATTATAGCAAATAATTATAAACAAAAGAAATATGTCTATTTTAATTACCTTTTTACAAAAATATCTATACCATGGAGGTTCAATTTCCCGACCCCTTGATCATAAAGCAGGAACATATAAATTTACAGTGCTGCAGTCATGGTATTTGTTATGTTAATGGTTTCAGCAATCTTACTTAAATTAATTCAAAATCTTCATAAAAATATAGAGGAAATTACAAAAATTTAACAGGGACATAACTTTTCAATGCTAAGACATAAACAGTAGAAAAATTGTGGGACTCTACCTTAATAACTTTAAAAAATTCAATTAATGTTCAAGTTTAGCATACTGGTAATACTTTTTGAAACCATTGTGAAAATGAAACCACAGAAAAAACATTGGATCTTTACAGAAAAAGGAACATAAATGGGAATGATAAATCAGGACAGCTTAACATGATGTTCTACAGGGGTGCAGTTTAAAATTACAAGGAACACAACATGCAATCTACTTTGTATAACATATACATGGGTATTTGTTTCATCTATTTAAAAAAAAAAAATACACCAAGATTTTCAACATTTTTCAGAAGGTGGTCAGCTGCATGCAAAGAATTTTTGAAATATTATTCTAAATGAAATTCAAAAATTGCATCTGATCACCTTCCAATGTAATGAATGTAGCCATTTGTTTAAGTACAAAGGTCAACTATTATATAAAGGATTTGAAAACAAATTCTCACCATGTCGAAATACCATCTTGTCTGGAACAGCAAAGTGTGTGGGATAAAGAATAGAATTGGAGAAAATACCATTTTTACAGCTGATTCACTTTTCAGTAAATCACAAGTCAGCGGTAGCTGACATAAAGCTCCACATGTTGGTATTTTACAAGTCAATAGTTATTCCAGATATTTTTCTTAGAAAGACAAATTATATCAATTACAGGGGGAAATCTATAGGTGTTTGCTGGGATTCAGGGAATCATCTAGCCTGGGAATCATCTTTGAAATCCATGTATTTCCCCCATTTATTTCATTTGGATCCCCACTCCCTCCCCTACCATCAGCACTAAGGCAATTTGGAACTCTCCTGAAGTTGGTATCGGGATTGTCACCTTAATCTGCTGTCTTAAGAGAATCAATGATGATGTAGCTGGTTAATTTATTTTGTTAAAGTCCTATTAACAGCTAAGGTCATTTAAGGAAGTTATCATCTCTGTAGGGTAATCTCTGATGTCAGCGCTATTTATACAGAACTGAAGTTCGGGTATCTTTGTGCCAAGAGAAAATATACTTCATGATACATGTTAATAACGACTGGTCACTGGAATGGACATATCAGCTTGTAACATTCATGGAAAATATATACAATGACCAAAATTTGATCCTTGAACCTCCGACCTCCAGGACAGACACTTCACTAACTTTGGATATCTAGCTTCAAAATTTCATAAGATCCAATCGCTAAGCTTCCAGGACATTTATTAGGTTGACTACGTTGATGAAGAACTTTCCACCAACTGATCATATAATCAAGTGTTTGACTGTTGAAAGACCTACCGCATTTCTACTAGAAGTGCTCCGGGATGCCCGCATAGAAAGGGTGGTCTTGGAGGTATTGGACATTGCACGTTTTCTTGAGGGAAGGACGGAGGAATGTGTGTATGGTCGGTTCAGTTTGGCTGATTTTAGTCTGTTGAAAGAAGACAAATATCAGAATGACATTTACATTTAACATTGTAAGTATATAACTCTACAAAACTACAGACATTCTATGATAAACATGTGTTTGGGAAATGACAGCATAAACATCCTTAATATTTTAAAGTGAAAGATCCCTCACCACTGTAGGCAAAACACTAGAGAATTCCTTTGTATTTTGTCATATATACATACAGTACTTACCTCCCTTCATTTCATTTTGGACTTCACTGTAGTGCAACTAGGCTAGTTTACTATCATTGACCTGCTAGCTCAGATCGATGGTTAGTGTGACAGCATAATGATCAGAAATCCTAGTCTGGCCTGCCTGCTACATTTTTATATATTTTTTATGTATTTTTTAACTATACCTATAATTACGAAAAAACCATTACATATGTACCACATCACAGCTAGGATAATATTTGGGGACATATTCTGATGTATTAATGGTGTAGTAGATCTGTATCAAATACCTATGCTACGAACCCTTCATCTGAATTTGAACAGAAAAACAGTAGATTTGGATGCAGTGAATAAAAAGAATTATTTTGATTACCAAGTGATTTTTTCACACTGACAAATATATCACTTTTGATACAGTCAAAGTGTGAAAGATGTCAGTTTTATAAATTAAAGCTGATCAAATTCAATATATCTCAATAGAAATATAAACAAACAACATAATTAATTAAATACAATACTAAGACTGAACGACCAGCATTGTCAATAAATGCTGATAATTACTAATAAGCTAATTATATTTCTTAAACAATCCATGACAATTGAAGCAACTGATAAAGTCATGTGTGAAATTTAAATTTCAACACCAGAAAATGATTTATAATACAACTGTATATAGACGTTTTGTATTAACGACTTTAATACCCATTTGTATAATCTAACGGCTAGTGGCTGTGTTTAGATGGACATGTTGTATGTTGGTTTTGTTGGTTTTGTTTGTTCATTCAGAGAAATCTCAGACATGCACAAATACATTATACCACTTCATTTGAAATACAACACAAATTGTCTTTTGAATTTATTTAAAAGGAATTTGTAACAAATGGTTAAAAGGCATTAGGTTGATTGTATTCATACACCAGTATACACCGTGACATTGCGTACAGGTTTAATCCCCAGACATATACACCTGGCGATAGACCAATACCCTGTCACTATCCGATACGAAATGTTGTTCTATTACCGGTCGTACAACTGACACTCCACTCACAAGTGCCTCTCAAACAAGCTGCTTTATAGCTTTGTTAAATCTATTTGCAAGAGGTTAGGAGGTTGACAGGTTTTTTGTTAACATTGTAACGGTACTATTTAAGAATTATTGTTGTGTCGCGTTGGTACAAAATAACGACTGTTCCCCTTCAATGTTGTTGTTCCAGATTTCCACAAACGATAAAAATAGGGACCATAAACTACGTGAATTGGGAGTTATTTAATCATCTGTTGGATCAGGATATGGTTAAATACATATATGGGTGTATACACATTATATATTACCAAACTGACAACTACTGTATTTGATATAAAAACTGCCCCTCCTTTGTAAGTACCCCCTATCCTTTTCCTAGTGCAACTGTCCTATCCCTTCGTAAACCTTCATGGAAATTGTCTATTGTGGCTTTGCTTTTGAGAATTTTGGAAGATGTTGCAATCATTCTAGGTCATTTTAGTTCCACTACGGTAAAACTTAAGTATCACCAATGTATGTGAATCATATCAGTTTTGAAATGTCTTTTTGATGTGTTTTGATGACCTTATAAAATGATAGAAATTATAAAACACATCAAAACACAACTTAATATTTTCAGATAAATTGAACCTTTTCATCTTATTGATCTTACTTTAATTCAGGTCGCTTAAAAGTTTTCTAGAATCAGAACAAATATGTCTGGAATATAATCCATTGAGTAATTTGGAGAATATAAGAGAACTTTTTCAGAGTACAAGCTTATATACCTGGTAAATATGATCTGATATATCATATGAGGTATCTTATATAATCATACTTGCCAACTCTCCCTATTTTGGAGGGTGATTCCAGAATTTGGATTCTGAAATTGATTATTTTCAACCATTGAGTGTGCTAAATTATTCAAATTTCTAAGATTTGATAATTTCATCTCAAAAGTCGCCATTGAAAAGTGTTTTTTTTCCTTGGGTGTACATACACACATCTACTTTAAGCTTTTAATTCCCGGCACGCCTAACTCACCAATGGAAAATTGAAATATTGGCAAGCATGTACAAATTTATGAAATACAGAATCAAAAAATCATTACTCTATGAATAAATGTTCAGTTGACTTGCCATACACCTATGAGTCAAAGATACCATTCTGAAAATGTCTGTAGAAAAACTTACTCAGCACTAGCCTGCATGACGTACATTTCAGGTGAGTCAGATCCCGGCATCTGTAACACACAAACAGAAATATTTCATCCTTTTATGACCTAAATGCAAAAACAAAATCAAAAGTTAAAAAAATAAGCTTTATTTATCTTAGTTACGACAATTCTGAACTAAGTTATAATATCACCTTATATTATTCACTCTTGTTCACTATTGCAATACGTTAGAATATTTCTTTGTTCACTTCTTTACCCTTCCTTTTTGGAGGTGTCCTCCTAGGCACCCGTCTCAATCTGACCTAGCTGTTGATAAATTCCAAAACAAACCTAACAAAATAACTGCGCAGCACAACAAATAAATCACAATGAGTGAGATACACCTGAAGTCTTAGAAAACCAATATATCATGGATACATATGCGTAGATAGAAAAAAGAAAAAGTTAAACACATGTTATATCCCCTACCACGATGACATTTACTACAAAGGCCCAACCTGGTACGTATTTAACCTTTAAAGTCATCAGAAATGCTTAAGCATATTTAAAAAAACTTTTTGGGATAAATTTCATTATTTGAATTCAAATCCCCACATATCACAAAGTGGTAAAACAAGACTTCTAAACAGGTTTGTAAGTACAACACCTATATATTATACAGGCCAAATTTTGCACCTCATTACCCCACAATGAACCAGAAACATATCAAATCATCGACATTAAAGCGGGCTAGGGGACTTATCTCCGATATGTCACCACTGTGTCAATGTCGGAGCCATATTGGTTTGGGTGTTAGGTCGTTAGACATAAAAGGCTTGAAGTATTTTTTAAATGTTAATGTATAAGGCTTGTAAACTCGATCAACTTTAATCATGGTTTAATTACTTAATGAACTTCTGACATACAAAATATAAGCATTACAGTAAATTAAAAAAATCGCAAGAATTCAAATTGGTTGTACAGGTATTAAAAGACAATCTCTTTCTCCTGTAAAGAAATAAACTGCATGTCGGTTGATGTACTTTGACAGGTCAACACAGTAAAAGAGCTGTTAAATTCACGGACATCTGTACTTCATATTTTTTTTTATATCATCCTTGCATCGGAAAATTCAAGACTTTAAAAACAACTCAAAAACCTAATAGAATTTGTAAATTTCATGATAAAGAAATGTAGATCAAGGATTACTAATTGCTAAATGATCATAAGTGAAATATATGCTACCTTTCGGTAAGGTTTAAAGACAAAAATAAAGTTGATATATATTATTATCAAAAAATGAGAAAATTAATACGTAAACTGGCCAATCAGAATTATTTATTGACAATGAATGGTGTTGCCTCAAAATAATATTTTTTTGTCTTTTTGAAACGTAATAAATTACAGAATATTCTCTGTTTCTTAAACGAGTATGCAGGGTGAATACTAAACATTTTCCCAACAGTGAAGTATCAGTAAAATAGAAAAGGCTTGTAACTGTCCCTACAAGGAGGCCGCTACTGACACCATTTGTAACAAGAGGACAGACAGTATAGTGTGCTTCCACCAGGGATCAAACCTGTGACACCCAGCTTCCCAGTCTGCTGGTCTACAAATAGAGGCAGATACAGGGAAATACCTTCCAGCAAAAAGCTAGATGGTGACCGTGACCATCCTCACAACAAGAGGCCCATGGGCTATTCTAGTTCACCTAGAATTTTATTTTCAATTTAAAAGCTGCCGAGTACCATACCAGTTTATCAAGAGTACAAGAAATACAATTAAGCTGCAAGAAGAACTAAATATGTTAAGGTAGGTGACCTTATAAAACCTGCCACAGATGTTTGATGAAGAATACTAGAGTATTGGAACTAAAAACAAAGTCTAAATCAAATATTGGTCACAGTGACCTACATTTAATATATTGGTGTAGTGACTCCTTAAGGAATATATATGAAGCTGATAAATATTTCATTATGATTTCTAGGGTACCAGTCATAGCTGTCAACCCTCCCTCATTAGGAGGGAGACGCCCTCATTTTGACCAAAATTTACCAATATCCCTCAAAACTCACACAAACTCAAAATCTACATCCTGTGGTCAAATGATCTCTAAGTTACTGCAGGATGTGTGTAATGATCATAACAGGCGTGTCCGAATCAAATAATCTCCTAGTTACTGCAGAATGTGTGTAATGATCATAACAGGAGTGTCTGAATCAAATAATCTCCTAGTTACTACAGGATGTGTGTAATGATCATAACAGGCGTGTCCGAATCAAATAATCTCCTAGTTACTGCAGGATGTGTGTGATGATCATAACAGGTGTGTCTGAATCAAATGCTTTCCTAGTTACTACAGAGTGTGTATAATGATCATAACAGGTGTGTCTGAATCATATAATCTCCTAGTTACTTCAGGATGTGTGTAATGATCATAACAGGTGGGTCTGAATCAAATGATCTCCTAGTTACTGCAGGATGTGTGTAATGATCATAACATGTGTGTCTGAATCAAATGATCCCCTAGTTACTACAGCGTGTGTGTAATGATCATAACAGGTGTGTCCGAATCAAATAATCTCCTAGTTACTGCAGAATGTGTGTAATGATCATAACAGGAGTGTCTGAATCAAATAATCTCCTAGTTACTTCAGGATGTGTGTAATGATCATAACAGGCGTGTCCGAATCAAATAATCTCCTAGTTACTGCAGGATATTTGTAATGATCATAACAGGTGTGTATGAATCAAATGATCCCCTAGTTACTGCAGGATGTGTGTAATGATCATAACATGTGTGTCTGAATCAAATGATCCCCTAGTTAGTGCAGGATGTGTGTAATGATAATAACAGGTGTGTCTGAATCAAATAATATCCTAGTTACTGCAGGGTGTATGTAATGATCATAACAGGCGTGTCTGAATCAAATGATCCCCTAGTTACTGCAGGATGTGTGTAATGATAATAACAGGAATGTCTGAATCAAATAATCTCCTAGTTACTACAGGATGTGTGTAATGATCATAACAGGTGTGTCTGAATCATATAATCTCCTAGTTACTTCAGGATGTGTGTAATGATCATAACAGGCGTGTCCGAATCAAATAATCTCCTAGTTACTGCAGAATGTGTGTAATGATCATAACAGGAGTGTCTGAATCAAATAATCTCCTAGTTACTTCAGGATGTGTGTAATGATCATAACAGGCGTGTCTGAATCAAATGATCTCCAAGTTGTTTCAGGGTGTGTGTAATGATCATAACAGGTGTGTCTGAATCATATAATCTCCTAGTTACTTCAGGATGTGTGTAATGATCATAACAGGCGTGTCCGAATCAAATAATCTCCTAGTTACTGCAGGGTGTATGTAATGATCATAACATGTGTGTCTGAATCAAATGATCCCCTAGTTAGTGCAGGATGTGTGTAATGATAATAACAGGTATGTCTGAATCAAATAATCTCCTAGTTACTGCAGGATATTTGTAATGATCATAACAGGTGTGTATGAATCAAATGATCCCCTAGTTACTGCAGGATGTGTGTAATGATCATAACAGGCGTGTCTGAATCAAATGATCCCCTAGTTACTGCAGGATGTGTGTAATGATAATAACAGGTATGTCTGAATCAAATAATCTCCTAGTTACTGCAGGATGTGTGTAATGATCATAACAGGTGTGTCTGAATCAAATAATCTCCTAGTTACTGCAGGATATTTGTAATGATCATAACAGGTGTGTCTGAATCAAATAATCTCCTAGTAACTGCAGGATGTTTGTAATGATCATAACAGGTGTGTCTACTGCAGGGTGTATGTAATGATCATAACAGGTGTGTCTGAATCAATTGATCTCCTAGTTACTACAGGATGTGTGTAATGATCATAACAGGTGTGTCTGAACCAAATGATTTAGTAGGTAATGCAGGATGTGTGTAATGATCATAACAGGCGTGTCTGAACCAAATGATTTACTAGGTAATGCAGGATGTGTGTAATGATCATAACAGGAGTGTCTGAATCAAATGATCTCCAAGTTACTACAGGGTGTGTGTAATGATCATAACAGGTGTGTCTGAACCAAATGATTTACTAGGTAATGCAGGATGTGTGTAATGATCATAACAGGTGTGTCTGAATCAATTGATCTCCTAGTTACTACAGGATGTGTGTAATGATCATAACAGGTGTGTCTTAATCAATTGATCTCCTAGTTACTACAGGATGTGTGTAATGATCATAACAGGGGTGTCTGAATCAAATGATCTCCAAGTTACTACAGGTGGTGTAATGATCATAACAGGTGTGTCTGAATCAAATGATCTCCAAGTTACTACAGGTGGTGTAATGATCATAACAGGTGTGTCTGGATCAAATAATCTCCTAGTTACTGCAGGATGTGTGTAATGATCATAACAGGTGTGTCTGAATCAAATAATCTCCTAGTTACTGTAGGATGTGTGTAATGATCATAACAGGTGTGTCTGAATTAAATGATCTCCTAGTTACTGCAGGATGTGTGTAATGATCATAACAGGTGTGTCTGAATCAAATGATCTCCAAGTTACTACAGAGTATGTAATGATCATAACAGGTGTGTCTGAATCAAATAATCTAGTTACTGCAGCATGTGTATAATGATCATAACAGGTGTGTCTGAATCAAATAATCTCCTAATTACTACAGGGTGTGTGTAATGATCATAACAGGGGGGTCTGAATCAAATGATCTACTAGTTACTGCAGGATGTGTGTAATGATCATAACAGATGTGTCTGAATCAAATGATCTTCTAGTTACTACAGGGTGTGTGTAATGATCATAACAGGTGTGTCTGAATCTAATGATCTCCTAGCTAGTTACTGCAGGATGTGTGTAATGATCATAACAGGTGTGTCTGAATCTAATGATCTCCTAGCTAGTTACTGCAGGATGTGTGTAATGACCATAACAGATGTGTCTGAATCAAATGATCTTCTAGTTACTACAGGGCGGGTGTAATGATCATAACAGGTGTGTCTGAATCATATGATCTCCTAGTTACTACAGGGTGTGTGTAATGATCATAACAGGTGTGTCTGAATCATATGATCTCCTAGTTACTACAGGATGTGTGTAATGATCATAGCAGGTGTGTCTGAAAAAAATAATCTCCTAATTACTGCAGAATGTTTGTAATGATAATAACAGGTGTGTCTGAATCATATGATCTCCTAGTTACTACAGGGTGTGTGTAATGATCATAACAGGTGTGCCTGAATCAAATTATCTCCTAGTTACTACAGGATGTGTGTAATGATCATAACAGGTGTGTCTGAATCAAATGATCTCCTAGTTACTACAGGATGTTTTTAATAATCATAACAGGTGTGTCTGAATCAAATAATCTCCTAATTACTGCAGGATGTTTGTAATGATCATAACAGGTGTGTCTGAATCAAATGATCTCCTAGTTACTACAGCGTGTGTGTAATGATCATAACAGGTGTGTCTGAACCAAAGGATCTACTAGGTACTGCAGGGTGTGTGTAATGATCATAACAGGTGTGTCTGAACCAAAAGATCTACTAGGTACTGCAGAGTGTGTGTAATGATCATAACAGGTGTGTCTGAATCAAATGATTTCCTAGTTACTACAGAGTGTGGGTAATGATCATAACAGGTACGGGGGGTCTGAATCAAATTAAGGCTATAATGAAGTTATTTTGATACATAAAAAGGGTAAGATAAATTAAGGCAAATTGATCTCCTAGTTACTACAGAGTGTGGGTAATGATCATAACAGGTACGGGGGGTCTGAATCAAATTAAGGCTTTAATGAAGTTATTTTGATACATAAAAAGGGTAAGATAAATTAAGGCAAATTGATCTCCTAGTTACTACATGATGTGTGTAATGATCATAACACACACCCTGCAGTAACTAGTAGATCATTTGATTCAGACACACCTGTAATGATCATAACAGGTGTGTCTGAACCAAATGATCCCCTAGTTACTACAGAGTGTGTGTAATGATCATAACAGGTACGGTGTGTCTGAATCAAATTAAGGCTTTAATGAAGTTATTTTGATACATAAAAAGGGTAAGATAAATTAAGGCAAGCAGTTTCAGTCGCGTTTCACTCACTTTCTCCCTCGTTGGAAATGTGAAATGAGGGAGATCTTCCACATTGGAGGTTTCCGAAATTGACACCTATGATCGGTTATAGAGTCTGGAGATAAATTTATACAAAGTTTGCACTTAGCTCCATTACTGATACTCTAGAAATGCAAAGTTGAACTAAAATGGTGTACAAATGGACAGACTGACCAAAAACACGAAACACTATTACCATCTCTCCACCATATAATGTGAGGGCATAAATACATGAAAATACAGTATACTCATGCTAAAGTTGAAGTCTCAATTAAAGGAAAACATTACATAAAAAATAACCTGTTATCATAGTTGTAAGCACGCTTTTAGAGACATATAAATATTCATTTTTTCCCCCACAAAACACTAGCATGCAATTTAGCAACATTCAAGATATATCAGGACTATTTTACATGTATATCAAATCAGGTGTACACATACTAAATACAAACAAATCTGTTTTTTAACTTTTACCCGTATAGACTTGTAACGGTAAATTATTGATTGAACAGATATGGTATTAAAACCCACTAAATCAAATGTACTTAAATGTGAGTTTGTCTCACTTCACTAGAGCCAATACACCCAGACTAGTCTCTCAAAGATTTGTTAGATTTGCAATTCCTTACATCAAAAGTTTTAAATGAAAACAAATTCATCTTAATTTCTTTTTATTCTGAATATTTTTTTAAGTATCTCAAGATGATTGTTTAGGGTAAATTTACTTCAAATTTTTGTTAAAATTTCCATATTTTTAAGAACATACAAGAACTTAACTGTGTAAAATTTTCAGTAAGATAACCATACTTTAAACAACTTAATACAGACCTTCAATAGCCAGGGCAATCAAACCACACTTCAAATAACATTAACAAAATCATTTTACAAAAATAGCTTCACATGTTTTGTAGTGGCATATTATGGTTTTTTCAATAGTTTTCAGCTCAGTAACAATTTGACCAATAAAAAAATGAAACTAGCTTGTGTTAACTATCGACCTTTCCAAAATCAGCTATCTGATGTAACCTCAGTTACAAAATAAAGCAAATTTGTACCAGTATCTTCAGATGAAATAGTATAGGAGGCCCAAGGCAATGATTCGGGTCAAAAGTCAAAATACAGGTCATTGCGACCTACTTTTGGAATGAAGCAATTTGTGGTATTGCTATCACAAGTTGCACCTGCATACCAATATATTATAACTCCGGGTGGAATAGTATAGGAGATATATGCTACAGACAAACTCTTTCAATGATTGAAGTCAGAGGTCAAAATATATAGGTCAATGTGATCTACTTTTCATATGTACAACATTTTGGTCAATATACCAAAATTATTTTTGACCTACTTTTCAAATGTACAACATTTTAGTCTACCAAATTTGGTAGCTCCAGGTGAAACAGTACAGGAGATATACCACAGACAATTGGTTTGGTAGACAATTGGTTTGGTAGGTCCAGGTGAAACAGTACAGGAGATATACCACAAACAATTGGTTTGGTAGGTCCAGGTGAAACAGTACAGGAGATATACCACAGACAATTGGTTTGGTAGGTCCAGGTGAAACAGTACAGGAGATATACCACAGACAATTGGTTTGGTAG
>NW_018406089.1:1241551-1259988 GCF_002113885.1 Mizuhopecten yessoensis
TCCAGGTGAAACAGTACAGGAGAATTACCACAGACAATTGGTTTGGTAGGTCCAGGTGAAACAGTACAGGAGAATTACCACAGACAATTGGTTTGGTAGCTCCAGGTAAAACATTACAAGAGATATACCACAGACAATTGGTTGCAATGATTGAGTCAGAGGTCAAAATAAGTTTGCTGTGATGTACTTCTGGTATACAAAACTTTGCTATCATCAAGATGAACATGTATGCAAAACCAAAACTTGTAACTATATATATATACAGGTGGATAAAGACAAAGCTTAGATGTCTAGTCAAGGGAATTAATGTTCTTTTAATATCAAGCCCTGAACAGCTCAGTTTTGGGCAGGTGGAGATAGTAACTCATCCAATACGTTTGCGTGTGTACTTAGTCTTACATCCATAAACAAACCTGCTGTCTGTGCTTGTACATACTGGGAATCTAGCCATAAGGGTTCTGGTGAAGCAGCCAATGATTGGTAGGGTAAAAATACTGCCTTATTGGCAAGTTAGCTTTTAATTTCCAGCCATTTGGTATAACCCTAAGACGTGCTCACTAGTTCAGCAACATCAAGCGTGGTCAGTGGCTAGATTGGTGCCCTCTCACATGTTGCATTTGGTGGCAGCGTGGTGATCTTGTGGTACCTTGTGTGGACAGTTTGCAGTGGCTGGGAAGTGCATTGGTACACAGGGAGGAACTATGAGTCAAGTCTCAGTACACAACCTCTCGGAGTGTGGAATAGCATAGACAAAGAGTAAATGGGAAATACTACTTTACTGGCAAGATAGATTGTCCAGCAATACATTATGGGTACTCGCCCACATATTGGGAATCGAACCCTGACCGTCTGTGTATAAGCCACTGACTTTATTATGTATTTATCACCTGTAGTTTGTACACAACAAAGTCTAACTAGGCCAAACATGAACAACAAACAAATGCCTACGTATTGATCAAACTTCTGTCTGGAAATTGTTTCAAGCTCAGCACAATTTTCCAAACAAAAGAAAAAACAGACATTAATTGATTTCGCACGTCGGCCATGTTTGTTCTATATGGCTACATCAGCAAATAGATGAAACTGTATTGTACACAAAACCTTTTTGCACCTCAAAATCTATAGACCACAATAGTGTGTTTCACAGTGAAAGTGTTTTCGTATGTATAAAAGTATTGATCGGAATGTAACTGTGAAAAGACAAAACAAAGGCAAATTCTAAAGGACAATGGTAATCTGAAACTGAATACAGAGATCTAACGCACTTGAACTGCCTGACGGACGTGCAATAGCAGCCATGGAGATTTCATTATTTTGAAATGTTCGTTTCTGACAACAGCTAATATTACCACATAGGTACAAACTCAAATGCTCCAAATACAAACACATTTTGAACTGGCTGAAGGACAGTCTTGCTTGGTACTTTAGCAGCTACAGAAATAATCAAATTTCATTATACGGAACTGTTTCTTTCCTTTTTGCTAATATACCACACAAACTCAAAGGCATCAAATACAATTGTAAACCTTTGATATTCTTCATCATTGTTGATATAGATCTCTTATATGAAACACTATCACTTGGAAATGACATAATCTTTCTATCCTTAATATCTGTTTTAACAAGTGTTGTAATTTTCTATGCATAACACTTCAATAGAAAATGGAGTATAGTGGGTTTTTTTAAATTTCATCAAAGCATTTTCCTTTACCCAGAAATGTTAACTCAGGATATTAAAGGATCAGTGTAATGGTTTGCCTTTTAACCCATTGGTGTGACCTTGCTTTTCACCCTTCTGAATGACCTTGACATTTACTCCTTGGTGCCTTGGTGTGATCTTGACATTAGGACTTCAACTCCATGTTGTGACCTTGATTTTGATCTACTCATTTTGGGGAGTCAAAAAGATACTCTTAAGGGTCTATTCTGAAACTTCCACATTAAAAGTAGCAAACAAACACACTTTTTACACTCACCAGACACACTAACACACTAAACTATTCCAAAGTAAGAAACAAGAAATGTTCATACTAACCAATAGACCAAACTACCACAAAGTAACAACAAGAATTTTAATACTGACCGAAGGCCCATATCTGGAGATGTGGGAGTGTTTGCCACTATAGGTATGATTGGACACCCTGGTAGGTACACCCCGCGGGCTCAAACTGAAGGTCTTGTTTCTTAGGTAGTTGGTGTACCCAGACGGAGCACTAGTGATGGGCATGCCATTTCTGTCAACGATCCGCATGGAGTCCAGGCCTGGGTGTACCACCTTGCGGAATATCCGCTCCGCAGCCTGAACATCTGAAATAACACAGATTAAACATAAATATAATGAAACAATTTATCAATTTTGCTTGAGACATGTATAATTTGTATTTTGCAAGTTGCATATTTTGGCATTAAGTAAAGATTACAATGCGTTTGTGCCTCTTGCTGATTCAA
This sequence comes from Mizuhopecten yessoensis, assembly GCF_002113885.1. NCBI lineage: Eukaryota > Metazoa > Mollusca > Bivalvia > Pectinida > Pectinidae > Mizuhopecten > Mizuhopecten yessoensis. The sequence continues at coordinate 1,244,000 of NW_018406089.1, forward strand.
ATTCCAGCAACTATTTGTTTGATAGACAAATACATAAATCAAATTTAAAAAAGAAGAAGAGAAATTTACAAAATTTTCTTTTATGATCTATTAAGATGATTTTCAAACAATACAGAACCATTCTTTGTCAGTTGAAACAAATACAATAAATGTGCAGATAAAGTCCTTTTTCCTATCTAAGTACTTATTTTGAAAATTTTACCTAATTTATAAATTCGTTATCAAGAGCATGCATTATTGAAAATACTTCAGCATACTGGGTATCCTAAAAGACATTGGATCACCAGGGCTGATTTTCCTATAACTTAAAAAAACATAAAAGCTGTACATGCCCCTAGTTTTTTAGATGCTATTTGTGAATGGGGGATTCTTATCCTCTGCAAAATAATTGTTTATTGACGTGACTTTGATCACTAACAATGTCTCTACACCATTTACTAACCCAATTAACCCACAACATTTGTAAATTTATATAGAATAAATTTTCTTTTTTTTTGTACCAATTACCTGGTATAGAATACAGAGAGAATTAAGTTGTTCATAAAAGTTGGAGACAAAAAGAGTAAAGTCTTGCAATTGACAGATTTATTTCTGCACATACCGACCATCAATCATGCAGTAAAATATACGTGTCTGATGAACCCCCATAATTTTTATCTGTACAATATAATTGCTATTTATCTATACAATCATTTAAAATTGTCACCAATTTCAAAATATCAAATGTACTAAAACCTTTACCAAAGTCAAACCTTGGATATCGCCATAAACCATGTATTATAAATTGATTATGTCTTTAATCGAGGCCATACATTAAATTCAATACTGGTCATGCAATCCATTTTGGAATGTTGTTGATAAGAATTGTTCAACTCATAACCTTGGCAAATGAATTTCAATACCTCAGAGCAGTTCGTCCAATAAAGGTAAAATTGCTGTTAGTATTATGTTTTCCTATCAAGAAAATAACATTTGAACTCAAGTTTTATACAGATATCATGTTATCTAGACATTAAACGAATGGGTAATTTTAATAATTATTATTCAATCATTTAAAGTTATAATGAAACGTAAAACTTCTCCAACTTCCAAGGGTTGCATGAATGACTAAGAATGTTATTGGTTTTTTGCCAGAGATGGCTATAATCAAAACTGGATTACATATGAATGAAAGTTCAATAGCAGGATAAGAGGATTACAATTTTTGTAAGTTTAAAGGAATATTATCTGAGGGACATGGAAAATTGAAATAGAAAATGATGTGAGATAGATATTATAGCAGACACAGTTTTGGAACAGAAAAAAAAAAAGAAGAATTTTATGATAAAACTAATAAATTACTGGAAGTAGCCTGTTCAGTAATATTTCAATATTATTTTTCTGTGTGATGTACACACATATGAACACAAAGCAGTTTCCTTATAATTCAAAAGACATCCCTCACAGGGACCCACATAAATCATGTATTTTCACCATTTTCCTCAATTTTTCCCCACATGGANCACTGAACACAACACATTAATCACTGTATGTATGCTGGAATCTCACTCGATGTGAAGGAAATATTGAGCAGAAGTTTTAAGGTTTAGATCATCACTGTAAAATTTATTACATTATTGTTTTTCATATGTATTCCATAAACCCTGTAAAACTGCTGATAAAGAAATACTGTGATATAATTCATAGCTTTAAACATTTCTGACCAACTCAAGCCTGTAGTAATTTAAACCATGTGAAAATGTTATGATCCATTCGAAAAAATAAACTTTCCTGTCCATTATTTTTCAAAATAATTGTTTTCCTTCTAGAATACCACATTGAAATCAAATTTTCCTTCAAACTAAGTTATAGTCCAAAATAACTAGACATATCTAAAAAAAAAAAATACAGAATGGAGTTGATTAGTCAGTACAAAAGCAAATTGGAACAATAACTGTGTGTGTGCTAAGGTCTGGGTTATTTCATAATCTCAATTTGTGTTTCGTTGAAAGAACCATTTTAACCAAATGATAATTCCTGTACTGTACAGTAAACTTAATTCAGCATCAATAATTTTTACATCTCAAATAATACTTGATCAGTCAGATACACAATCATTATAATAGCTGAATTCTTACCTGAGTGATAAGGTGTGGAAATGGTGAAATATTCTTCTTCCGTGTATTCATTCATATTTTTTAAACATTACTTTTTATACCTCGTCTAATTATAATATTCAGGCATCACTACGACAAATATAACTGTTTTTATTCCTCTGTAATCCCCATTTATTAGTCACATGCAAGTTCAAGAACTCAACATTTAAATAGAATTGATGGAATATTTAGTAAATTTAAATGAACAACACGTCCAGTGTTTAGTCAGGTAGATTGTATCACATTTGCACAGACAGATAATCCTGGAATATACGCTAAGCAATGAGCCTATCAACAAATTGGATCCATGTAGAACGTATATGATAGGTCTGCAATCTAATAATCCGTTTCCTGTTCATACAGACCAATTTAGGAACAAATTACAGTAGGTGCCAATAATCTACGAATATCCAAACCTGGGATTTATCTTGATTGACATTGTAGTGTTAACCTCTCGATAACAGTGTTTGTGTTATTGATAAATTTACTTCTACAAACACCAGAAGCAGTATGTTTAGTGCCCATCAAATGGGCATAAAAGGGTCCATTAATCGCCAGGTGGCATGATAGACTGACAACGGCAAGTGTTAGAAAAAAATCGTCTGCTAGGCTATCGCAGCAGTCATTTCACTTACCATAGTTTCTCTGCGTTTCCATATTTATCACTCATCTGATCCCATCTAGGATCCCTATAACATGATGTATGTTTTTGTAGATTTTACACCGATATATATATGTCTACATAGTAAAACCAGGCAAATCCGTTCTTGACACTTGCACATTGACTTCACATGGTCGCCATTTTTGTGTACTTGTGACGTCACGGTAACCATGCTCTGCTGAAGGGAGCATTAATTAATTCTGACCACTTCCGTAATCAATTTTATCCACAAAAGCCACTGCTGAGATTCTTGTCATGTTTAAAAAAAGTTTGAACAGTTATTTTAGATATTAATATTCAGCATTATAATAAATACCACCATAAATACCTATAAGAGGCCCAAAGGGCATGTAATACATATTTACCGCAAGGGCACTTCCATATTCAACGGTTAAATCCTTAGGCTCCCAGGACCAAAAATTCTTCATATAAAGTTAGTTGGGATCCACATATATGGTTATTGAGTGGGGGATCTCAGTCATTTCCAGGTTATGACCCATTTATATATAATTATCAATTGCAACCACCTATAAGAATGCTACCAACCAAATATCGTGTTCCAGAAAAAGAACAAGTTGCTTACTCAATAATTAAGCCTTATGGCCAAATTCCTAGTGCAGTATCCTGCAATTTTATCCTAGATAGTAAGAAATCACCTGAAGCAATAAACCCAGATCACTTCCTTTTGGTCATGCCCCTCCATTTACATAATTTTAAATTCCCATCATCTGAGAATCCTTCAGCAAGTAAAGTTGATACCTATCACGTATTACCAGATTGGAAGTCACTTCGAGCAATATGGTCAAATTATCCTTCCTGGCCCTGGCCCTCAATTTGTAGAAATAGTTTGAAAATATTCTTGATGGAAATCAGAGGAGCCATAGTATGGCATATAGCTCATATTTGTCTTTCGGACCAGGGAGATAATAAATATCAGATGTAAAATTGAATGCTATGGAAATACAATTTTCATCTAAATGCTTTTGATTCTAAGACGTGAACACTTACAACTATTGGGATCTTGTATTTTCCCCCAAATATAATATTTTATTCATATTCATTTCTCAGTAAAGATGAATTTCAAATCAACTGTTACACCAGTAAAAAAAAAACACATTCATAGTAACTTTTTCCCCAGAGGTACATCATCATCATTCTTCATTCTTTATTCCTCAAAAATGAGAGAGTATAATACAAAATTAAGAATAAGAAAATTATGCAATGTACAAATTGTGGTTAATTCATATTTCGTTATCGTTCACTGTATCATTGTTCTTTGCGGGAGGGTGTATTCACCCTTACATCCAATCTATTTATCATGCAAATTCATTCTTTCTCAGAGCAATTCGTACCTGGAACAGCCTCCCAACCTTCATCGCCGATAGTGCAGACCTCTCAACACTGAAGGCAAATCTCCTCTCTCACAAATTCTAAGCGTACATGTTGTTTTTATTATATAGTTTTAAAAAAATAAGAATAAAAATACTTGTTTTTAACCGATCTCTCTGACGCCTCTAAATAATGTTCAGTATATTGAACGTTTTAGAGTATCCTGTTGAAGTTGAAGTGGTAAAGTTTACATTACACTAGGTCTGCAGCGTTGAGATATATCTGTGCTGCTTTCCAAAGGAAATAAGCACTGTCTTGCGCAAATTCACAGCACACAGTTTTGTTATCAAAACCATGATTGTCTATGGTTCCGTGAATAGAGCTACTACAAATTCCTCTTCTGCCATTTAAGACAATAGCAGATACGATTGAACACCATAGTAGTTTATTACTTTGTCCATGAAAGTGTCCCTTACAATGATGTCACATCACAGTCCGTGACGAAATGCCTGATTACGTCATGGAAGGGTTTCCCGCACTTGCTACATATTTTACTATGTTCTAATGGTGGGCAGGTTATCATTTTGCAAATATATAATATTACTTTCTTGTCCGTGTTTTGTAACTTTAACAAATTATACGGTTCACTATATGTCAAATGTATATTTTTAAAACGACTAAAATCACAATCACTGTTCATTCTTACTTTCAGCAGTGTGTTTTCGCGTATTTCCACTCGCGTCGTGCTGGAAAGTTTCCATCTTCGGCATATTGACATATTAACGATGTTAATTTGTATTTTTGAAGAATGTCAACTATATCTGGCACGAATCCACCCTGTTTCTTCGACCTTTCAACATATTCTAAGAATTTCAAGAGTCTACGAATGAAGATATCCTTTGTTGTACTATTTGGCGAGCTACTAATTAGACACTGTAGAAAGTTTAGGATCCTTTTTTCAATTTCACTATTAATTCTGTTAATTTCAATTTCAAATATATTTTATTGATTAAACAAAAGGATTGAGCAACAGGCTTTGCCTATATAAGCTCTCTCCATGGCTTCCAGCATACTTTTGATATTTGAAGACATTGAAACCAATATTTACATACATACATTTTATTTCAACTCATCTCATGACACTTGGGTAAATTTATTGCTAGGTAATATAATTTAATTAGGCTGGAATAATATTTTCATGTTTCAACAAAACAAAACAAAATCATGTGATACTTTGACTTAAGATAAAAAAAATCCTTAAAAAAAATAGTAATAAAAAAATACAAACTTTGCGATATTGATATTTAATAAAGTTGTGAAATTTAATTTGTGTCAAGAAGAATTAAATATACCGTTATGAATATACACAGTATTCCAAATCGAATTAAATATGTGGATATACGTCTTGACCTTGAGCAACTAAAATTTGCTACGGCAACATGAAATAAAGCAAAACTGATACATGCATGTATGCTGATAAAGAAATGTACCAGGACTTATTTGAAGTAGACATGTCTTAAGATGATTTGGAAAATCAAATAGAAAAAAATTAACTAAAAGAAAACAGAAAAAAATGAAAAAAATGAAAACACAAAAAGAAGACATAAATAGTTATATAAGAACACAAAATAATCTCGAACACTCACTCATACACTCTAACACCACATTTGTATCTACTGGCATGGGCTTGTTGGTTTATTTAATTAATTCTGTTAATACCTAGAATCGTTTCACACATATCCGATCTCGAAGATTTCCTCACATTCAGAATCATTTTTGCTGTGTAATGCTGGAATACATCTAATTGTTGTTTGTCTTTCGCCGTTAGGTTATTCTACATTTCCGACCCATACAATACGGTTGGTAGTATTACTTTCTTATTAATGTTTACAGATGTTAGCGGTTTAGTGTGTGCACAGTCTGATCCCATCCGAGAAATCGCATGTAACATATTTCTCCCTTTTCTACAGGCTTTTTCTACAGCATTTGAACACTTTAGGTCAGATGATACATTAATTTCTAGATGAACCTCGATCGGAGTCCACAGTTTTGATGATATCCCCATTCAATGTCCACGGGACGTTAGTGACACACGTTTTGAACGAAATAATAGAGCTTTTCGAAGAGTTAAATGTAAAATTCCACTTTTTAGCATATTAGCATATTCTCCTGCGATGTTCAGTAGACACTGAAGAGCTCTTGGACTAGTACTAATGAGTGCGATATCGTCAGCAAGAGATGGGTTAGCAAAGTTAATTGATAAGATTCTCGCACCAGCTTTCCATGTTTCCAATTGGTTGAGTAGATCATTTATGTGTAGTAAGTACAAAAAGTTGACAGTAAGCGAGATGTAGGCCGATTTCCGTGTTTTGGTTGGGCAGTGGTAGAGGTTCCGCCTAATAAAGTCTAGGGTAGAACTAGCTTTTTTACAGATATTGTCGATGTGGGTTCCCGCACGGAGATCAGACGAGATTGTGATGCCAAGGTAGGGGCTAGTCAGAACTCCTTTGAGGATAGTGTTATTCAGTTGGTAGAAGAAAGATGACTTCTGCTTGATGGATAGGATATAACACTTGCTGGCATTGGACCACATTGCTCGACCCAAAACTCAAGGTTTTTGAGGTTTGCTGGAGGGTGATGTGGTCCTGGTGGGTGCGTATGATCCTGTATAGAAGGCAGTCATCTGCGTCTAGGCGTACTTGAGACTTGACGGCATCAGGCAAGTCGTTGATGTGGCACAAAAATAATAGAGGGCCTAGGACTGTTCCCTGGGGGTATTCCGGAGGCAACAGTGACTTCTCTTGAGGATTCATCTTCCACTACTACCTTCATGTGCCTTTGGCAGAGAAATGACCTGATCCATCGATGTAGATTTCCACGTACGCCGTACGAGTCCAGCTTATGCAGCAACCTCCTATGGGGCACCGTATCGAATGCCTTAGAGAAGTCCAATATGGCGATGTCAGTCTGTGAACCTTGGTCAAAGTTGGAAACAAAGTTGTGTATGGTGACAGCAAGCTGGGTTTCACATGAATAACCAGCACGGAAGCCATGATTGAGAGATGACAGGATTGCATGCTGGTTAAAGTGGTTTAGCAAATGATGACAGACTATGTGTTCGAGAATCTTGCTGAGAACAGAGGTCAACGATACAGGACGGTAATTCTCTGGTGCATGACGATCTCCCTTCTTGAACACAGGAGCGACGTTCGCATTCAGCCAGTCTTGGGGGAGTATTCCCGAGTCCAGTGACCTCTGGAATATCATAGAGACTCTAGGTGCCAGTCGAGGTGCGCACTCCTTTTCAGGTCCAGGGGCTTTCGATGTTTGTATATTGAATAGCAACTTCAGTACTCCTGCCTCGCTGATCTCGATGTCCTGGATGTCATCGCCAATATGGATGCGTACTGGTGGTAAATCAGAGTCTCCTTTACGGGTGAAAACAGAGCTAAACTGATTGACGAGTGCTTCCGCTTAGGATTTCCTATCACTGAGTAGCTGGCCTTTGCTTCGTAATGGCGAGACTCCGATGTTGTCCTGCTTCTTACTTTTGACATACCTCCAGAAAGGCTATGTGTTGTTGCTGTCCAGACCCTTTTGGATAACCTCATTGACGTAAGACCACTCGGCTCGACGAAATTCCCTCTTACACTCCTTCTGATGCTGGCGAAAGTTGGACCAGATGCCTGTTCTACGGGGTTGGCGGTGCAGTCGTGTCTTTCGTCTGAGCATACTCATTATCTTTTAGCAGTTTCCCGCCATATCTGATGTGTTCACTTGTAATATTGTCAATACCCGGTGATTTATTCAATTCCAACTGTCGTATACACACATTGATCTCGTCAAACGTAAATGGTGAGTCTAATTCATCGACGTATCTATATGGTGGGTTGAAATCCGTCTTTCCTTTTGAATTATCCACGTTAAGTATTTCAAAGAAGTCTGCGAAAATGTCTACAATTCCAATAGGATACCCCTATGAGTCAATGCTGTACATATGTCTGGAGATGGGTTCTTTCGTTTCCGTATTGTCCGCCAGAACAATCTTATATCTAATTCAGCAGTATTATCGAGCTCGTTGTTAACATTGTCTATATATATGTACTATGTGCTTTTTGATGTATATTCCGGAATATGTTTTTTGCCTCCTTGTAGTCTTTATATGTTTTATTTTGCATCCCTCGCGGTCTATTTTCATTTATCCATAATTGTCTTTTATAAAGAGCTACATTATGCGCATTTTCTATATCCGATGTCCAGTACGGCTTTAGATACTGTTTGAGTTGACGTTTTGGAATTGCTTTATCTGACGAAATCAACATACATAACGATAGTTGTTCAGATAACGCGTCTACTAAGTTGTGTGGACATATCAAAATTCTGAACTTTACTGAATTTTTTCGTCAGAGCTAACTGGTACGCGATCAAATGGTCTACACTTGCTTTATTCCATGATGTATGCTTTTTGTGGCTAGTTTCTTTTACCACGAAGTATGGAATACTGAAGTCTAATGAACAGACTACTGGTAAGTGGTCGGATGCTATTTCAATATCGCCGTCGTCTAATATTCGGTTGTATGTAATGTTCGCAACTGTTGATTGGTCTGTGAATATATAATCTAACGTCGACTGACATGATATGAACGTGTAGTCCTTGCCAGTTCTTGTAGGTTGACTGTTAAGTACACACAGGTTAAGATCGCGAAAAAGAGTTTTCACAGCGTTTGCCTTCTGTCTTGCACTAGAGTACGTCGGATTGTCCATAATCCTTGCATTGAAATCCCCCGCTATGATAAGTTTTCCTCGTTGATCATAGAACGCTAGTAGATCGTGTTACGTCTTTAACGTTTCACAGTAACTTTTATGTCGCTATCACTTTACATGTACACACCAAATATATATATGGGACTGTCCAGCATTATACTTGTGACTTCAATAGCAACTATGCGTTCATTTGTTACATCGTCCAGTTTCCGAATGCTATATTGCAAAGACTTTTTAATTAGAAAGGCAACTCCTGTTCCACCATTCGAGTTTTCGTTACAGTTTGCAAGTATTGCATAGTAGTTTCCGTCGATACAGTCTAAATATTCATGGGACTTGTGGCAGTTTGTGTTCTGTAATCGCCATAACGTCACAATCCGTTTCACGTATCAGTTTGACAACACATTTGCTCGAGGAGAAAATTCCTCTGACGTTCCATGTCATTACTGCAAGTATCATTATACTCGCGTGAAATACTATCTTATTCATACGGAATATCTGCGAGTAGTGGAGTCGGTTCAAGTTTTTGTTAACGCTAGTCAAAGTGTCCAAGAACGGTCATTTCCACTGTTGTATCTGGTATAGTATTCGTCGTTATCATCGTCCCAATAGTCTTATTTCGTATATTGTCATTGCGGTCACATGGCGCCGTCCATCGCGATCTGTTTTCCGTTGGTTGCTGGGACTCAAGTTTCTCTTGCCATTCCCTATTGCATATTATTTTATTCATATTCATTACGCAGTAAAGATGAATTTCAAATCAACTGTTACACCAGTAAAAAAAAAATCCCATTCATAGTCACTTTTCCCCCAGAGGTTCAGAGCTACTTATACTTGATTTCAGCCTAAACTTTCATGTATGGTTTCTATTTTCTTTTTTATGAATAAAGGATCTTATGTAACTATTACATCAATCTTATTTAAAAACTCAGAAACTTAATATCTTATATACAAGTAGTACAACAGAAAAACAATGGAGACATGTATACTACTGAAATGTGACAATTTATTTATACACTACCATCATTTAGGTGACATGTTTATTTCATTATATAGACAACACGAATACAGGTAAAACATTGTAAAATAAAGGTCGTGTGAAATGATATAACAAAAGTAATGAAAGAATATTTCTGAGAAATATATACCAAAAACCCAAACCATACCCTACATTTACTTAATATAACATAGGTACAAGGGGAGTTAACTCAGTGGAATATCTGCTTAGTGATTAGGAAGGTTGAACCACTCTCCTTTTCCAATTTTTCAAATATTTCATTTGAACGGGCATATGTTTAAGGAATGACCTTCCTAATCGTTGCTGATTTCTACTTCTTTAAATACAAGCACCAATACTTCAAAGCCAGGTTTAAGAACACCATTATTTAATAAAAAATAATATTGATCGAAGAATGGCACCAAACAAAATGCATGTAGCTCAGAGAAAAGATAACAAGTTTCAAAAACAATCATAACTCCATTATAAGTTATCAAAATGCTTTTTCTAGTTTTTGGCATTTGTTGCATGATTTTCTTTTGAGAATTTTATTATTTATGAAAAGCTGTGAATGTGCAAAAAAAGTTGAACAATTGAGTTTCTGAACAATAACTAGATGTGCAGTACAGTAAACGTCATTCTCATCAAACAAAAACTTCATCATTTCATGTGCAAATTAACAAATGTAATTATAAAATAAGCTTACAAAAATAACTTCTCTTGATACTGACAAAGTAAGAATTTCTGATAAATTACAACAAATATCATCCACACACCCTCCTTTAGAAATGTATCAAATATGTCTCCTAAGTAACGATGATCATGTGATTTTAAGTTTCACTACATTATTCTTGTTAGAGTAAAAATTGAATTAGTTTGTCTTGGCTACAGTTTCCTACACGTTTATAACATAATTACCTGGTATCACAATATACAACATTTATATAGCAGCCTATACAATTAGTAAAATTACTCTAATCTTCGTTGATTGAATATCAAGGTTGAAGAACTTTTATTATTTTATCTTGACATCTTTCTGTAGTCAACAATTTTAGTATCTAGAAGATATGAATTGATTTTACACAAATATTTTTAAAATTGTTTTGCTTAAAACTGATAGTTTACACTTGCTGGAAACTTGAGAGTTCTAGCTTCACTGAAATATATAATATGTAAATTGATAAAGATTAAAAACTTTTAATTTCCATTTCAATACATCTAGCACATTGTATGATGGACACAGGTTTTCTAATTAGTCCCTGTGCACATTGTCTAATGAGATCTGTGTAAGTCTTTATGACTTTACATCTGAACTAACTGTGGTTAAGCGAGATTAAATTAATTAATCATAATCTAAACTAATCATTCAGAAATTTCACAGCTGATTGAGACAAAATACAAATAAAATTCAGGTTGTATACTACCTTACTGCTGCAATTTATGTTAGATTTATATCCCTTAACAAATACTCTGTATCATTGCATTTTCATGTATTCCTTTGTAACTTTTGAACGATCATCATTAACTAATTAATTATGTTCAAGTTACCACTCGTAAGAAAGTTAGCTTACAATTTTTTTCAGACTGGAACTCTTCGAAAGGAGATTACATAGTAACATAGCATATAACTTTAAGTACATCACTTTTCTTATATTGAATCCATTATATAAGTATGCCTTAATATTGGAAGGAATTGTATGAATACTGTCGACAATTAATATATCACCTTAATATAAATATTGTACAAATAATATTAATATACACCCCAGCATTTGCTCTGCTAGAGTCGTTATAATATCAATCAGATTTCAATTTTCTTGAAATACCTGTGTAAACTCATACAATACTGCCGTCTTACATGAATATGTCAGCAGTTTAGAAAATCTCATCAGTATAAATGTTTTACTGAATAAATGTATTTTAATTATACTTTCATGAATTACTTGTTCATAACGAAAGCAATGATTGTTAACTCATTCACCCCTGAAGGCACATTTGAACTCTTCCAATTCATAGATTGGAATAGTTCATTATGAAATTTCATAAATTTGAAAATTATGAAATGGGTGAGTGAGTTAAGATACCAGCCTCTACACAACACTATTATTTGATACAGGGATTTTCTTTCCTGTAGTTATTTTACTAATCTTGTATCAGAGACAGTTTGATATTGTTGTCTTGTGTTTTTAGTATTTCGGCAACAATTTAATTTATACCGACAAGGGCTAGAACAGTTTCTATATAAATCATGTATATTTCTTTCTAATGTAAACTACCTAAATTTTTTAACAGACAGAAAATTTCCATATTAGAGATCTACTAGTGGGGATTTCATTACAGAAAAAGGTCTTCCCTGCATTTTTTTTTTATTATGTGAATCTACCGTCTGTCGTGGTGAGTATTCTATGTATTATTGGGCTGGAAGGAATATATAATGGATGGAAAGTGGCAACTCTTTAACATCAGAGAGTCTCTAAATGTACTTGGAATGTTGCTGGTTTTTTTATCAGCTAGTAAACAAAAACTTTTGGGCAACAAATTGTAACAAAAATATGTGTTTTACAATTATAAAAATCAGCTGCTTGCGGCGGTAAGTTTCAATGTTAAATACCAAAACAATCTAAAAAAAATGCAAACATGTTTTGTGCGGTCTTTTTTCTATCCTGAAGGTGATTCGTTAGTTTTATCACCAATATTTCAAATTTCTCTTGAGCTGAGCTCAAACTGAACTCCTTATATAGTTACATAACATTGCAATAGACACTTCAGCTTAAACTCAGCTTGAGAGGGGCCAGGTATGTCCAAACTCAAGTTCTGTGCTCAAACCAGTTTAATTGTAACTCGCAGAGATCTTGGTACAAGTTCAAAAACTATGCACAAAAAATTGGTATGAAGATACAGTAGCTTTAAGTCTAGTCTGTAACAGTGGAAATATTTATTAGGATTATACTTTCATATTTGAACTGAAATTTGAGCTTGAGCACAGAGTCTGAGTTTGAGCACGACATTGATTTTATGAAACCGTGTATGGGATTCGGACCATTAAGTTCACTCATTTGCATAACAGAACAAATTTAGTGTCATCATTTATACTACATTCAAAAACACACACCCCTGTCCATCGTGAGGTATAGAGTTTATACATGATTGGATTTCAACATGATATGTACAGTACTAACAGTACGACACAGTGTATAACAGATGCACCATTGCTCCATACATAGCGCCCAATCACAGAAAATATCTCGAAAAACCAAAACATTTACAGAAATATGTATAAAAATTCTAACAAAGCACAAATCATTTCATATTGTCACAAGCACAATTTCATTAATAACACACAAAAAAAATCTGTTTGACTAATTTTTTCAGCTTTTTAAAAGTGGCTTTCAAAAAAAAATTCTCAGTAAACTTGTCTAAAGCTTTTCAAAAAACTTTCCTATGATGTCTTCACACTCCCTCCACTTTTGTTGACTGGCCCACTTCTCATTGTAATACAATAGTATGGTAAAGTGAAAGTAGAAAACAATATTTTGATTGATGTGCATGCAGTTATCAGATGTTGGATTGTTCAGCCAGGAATGTTCTTATTCTCTGCAGTAGTTCTTTCTTAACATCGTCTGGCACAAGAGCTGTTGGAGAGAAAGCAAACCTATTAAGTATCGATGTTTAAAATATCTCCTACAAACCATCTTTTTCAAAATTAGGATAGCCAATACCAAAACTTGATCTGAGATTATGATTTCTCTCTTTAAAAAACCTGACACATTTCACTTTAGTGTATGTTTTTTAACACTTAAGTGGGTTTTTTGTGCCAAGTAAAAAATCATTGAAGACATTTCATACTACAGGATTAACTAGACACTTGTTTTCATTAAAGTTAGACACACAATTCCCTTCAATGTTAATGTGAGTATTGTTTATTCATTATTGTGTTTGTGGTGTGAAGACCTAGAGGATCTGAGTTTACATCCGAGATGAGGTCACTTTGGGTTCGAACTACCTTATCCATACCTCACATCAGGGATGGATTTTATTTCTTGCTTATTACCTAAATCCCGTAAAAACAGCTGCTCTTTTAGTAAATTTGTAAAACTTTCCACCCATTTCTCATTTGCATATGAAGCCCCGATGGCAATTGTTAATAAGGTCAATGACCCTGACTGACCCCAAAATGTCATAAGATGACGTCTTGAACAATAGCGTGACCACAAAAGGTAATTATAATTCCCCCGCCAGTCTACCTGTGTAGGCGATCCAGGACCGAGGGTTAGATAGAATTTTCCAGCACCGCTGGAAATGCTGATATCTCGAGTCATGGTTATCTAATGTTGATCAGCATATCATACCTCTAATAGTTTAAATCATATTCTCAACAAAAGTGTATTAGAGCCACACATCCCCGGGAAAACATAAATAATGCCAGTTTGCAAAGAGTTTTGGATTGCAGAGACTCTACATAAGAAACTGTTTTTTTTCTGGCACGATTATCATTTTCTGAAAAGAAAACCATACACTGGAGGACTTTAATGAATAAGAGGCCCAGAGGGCCTGTATTGCTCACCTGGATACCAAAGCAATCATGGCAGAATATTCTCCGAATGAGATCAAGGGAATATGCCAGACCCCAAGGCCAATCCTTATAGCATATCTGTACATGTATTAGATTCTTCATGCCCAGCAATTTTATGTATGGTTATGGGGTGGGGATCTCAACTGTTTCCAAGCTGTGACTAAGAAACTAGGTCCCTAGGGTTGTGGCCAGACCCCAGGATCAATTCTAATATCGTGACTGCATTTGTCTCTTTTTGCCCAGCATTTGTTTATATAGTTTTGGGGTGGGGATCGCAACAGTTTTAAAGTTATGGCCCAGGGCCTATGTCTCCAAGGGTGGGGCCAGACCCTATAGACATCCTGGAAGCAAATGTGCATTCTTCTCTTTATACTCAGCAATTGTATACTATGGTTATATGGAGGGGATCTCAACCATTTCCAAGTAGTAGACTTTTTTTGGCCCCACCCCTTAGCCCGGGGCTAATGTATAATTTTGGATCCCTGCCTCCCATGAATGCTTCCGACCAAATATGATTGATATCCATGGCTTAGTTCTACAGAAGAAGTCATTTGTAGCAATATAGGTCCCTAGGGGTTTGGTCAGACCCCAGGGTCTATTCTGATATCATGACTACATTCGCCTTTTTATGCCCAGCATTTATATATATAGTTTTGGGGTGGGGATCTCAACCATTTCCAAGTAATACACTTTTTTTGGCCCCACCCCTTAGCCCGGGGCTAATGTATAATTTTGAATCCCTGCCTCCCATGAATGCTTCCGACCAAATATGATTGATATCCATGGCTTAGTTCCACAGTAGAAGTCGTTTATAGCAATATAGCCAAATTGCCCCCTTTTTGGCCACGCCCTCAGCCCCACCATTTGTATGAATCCCCACCACCTAGGGATGCTTCCAGTCAAATATGGTTGATATCCACCTCTTAGTTCCAGAGTAGAAGTCACTTATAGCAATATTGCAAAATTGACCCCTTTTGGCCCCGCCTCCCAGCCCCCCGGGGGGTCAGCCCAACCATTAGTACAATTTTGAATCCCTGACACCTAGGTATGCTTCCAGTTAAATATGGTTGATATCCATGGCATAGTTCTACAGAAGAAGTTGTTTGTAGCAATATAGCCAAATTGCCCCCTTTTTGCCCTGCCCCTCAGCCCCATCATTTTAACAATTTTGAATCCCCACCACCTAGGGATGCTTCCAGTCAAATATGGTTGATATCAATTGCATAGTTCTACTGAGAAGTCGTTTGTAGCAATATAGCCAAATTGCCCCCTTTTTGCCCCGCCCCTCAGCTTCCTGGGGGGTCAGCCCCATCATTTGTACAATTTTGAATCCCCACCACCTTGGGATGCTTCCAGTCAAATATGGTTGATATCCATGGCATAGTTCTACAGAAGAATCGTTTGTAGCAATATAGCCAAATTGCCCCCTTTTTGCCCCACCCCTCAGCTCCCTGGGGGTCAGCCCCATCATTTGTACAATTTTGAATCCCCACCACCTTGGGATGCTTCCAGTCAAATATGGTTGACATC
>NW_018406089.1:1260545-1309520 GCF_002113885.1 Mizuhopecten yessoensis
TAGCCAAATTGCCCCCTTTTTGCCCCGCCCCTCAGCCCCCTTGGGGGTCAGCACCATCATTTGTACAATTTTGAATCCCCACCACCTAGGGATGCTTCCAGTCAAATATGATTGATATCCACTTCTTAGTTCCAGAGAAGAAGTCGCTTAAAGCAATATAGCCAAATTGCCCCCTTTTTGCCCCGCCCCTCAGCCCCCTTGGGGGTCAGCCCCATCATTTGTACAATTTTGAATCCCCACCACCTAGGGATGCTTCCAGTCAAATATGGTTGATATCCATGGCATAGTTCTACAGAAGAAGTCATTTGTAGCAATATAGCCAAATTGCCCCCTTTTTGCCCCGCCCCTCAGCCCCCTGGGGGGTCAGCACCATCATTTGTACAATTTTGAATCCCCACCACCTAGGGATGCTTCCAGTCAAATATGATTGATATCCACTTCTTAGTTCCAGAGAAGAAGTCGCTTAAAGCAATATAGCCAAATTGCCCCCTTTTTGCCCCGCCCCTCAGCCCCCTTGGGGGTCAGCCCCACCATTTGCACAATTTTGAATCCCCACCACCTAGGGATGCTTCCAGTCAAATTTAGTTGAATTCCAATCAGTGGTTAAGAAGAAGAAGTCGTTTAAAGAAATTGTTGACAGACGGACAACGGACGTGAGTACGGAAGGATGGACGACGGACGCCACGGTATGGCATAAGCTCCCCTTGGCCCTTAGGACCAGGTGAGCTAAAAATGATAAAGAGGAAGTAAACAAAACATAATCAACAAGTGTCAGGAGTGTAAAAGTTTAAAAGTTAATCAGGGCTAGATCAGGGTTTCGAACCAGTAACTTCAGGTTGTTATACTATTGCTCTAACTGGCTGAGCTACCCGGTACACAGGATCGTCCTTGCCCAAATGACTAGTAATATCTAAAATGAAATTAAGGGGGGATTACTCTATGCACGAAAAACCAGAGTGCAGTGGGACACTAGTCCTACAACACCATTTGCTAAGTGTCTGGTTTTTTATACCTCTTCCTTTTGGCGTAATTTCCTGCACTAAGTCGTCCACTGTTATGTGCTCCAGGCCCTTCTCCTTTACCACCTCTGAAATAGACATTTCAAACAAATTCAATAAGACTGTTGAATTTAAAACTTGTATGAAATTATGTTCCATTACATTTTGCTTGTGACATATCAGATTCTATCAACTTTATACAACTGATGTGTCACGCTGTGACAGATATCAAAAGCGATATCCAAGGAGGAGTCCCTGTAAATCTAAAGAAATTTTAATCTAAGTAAATACTCTATATATTTTATTTATCTGTCTTTAAATACATACAAATCTCATCAAAAATGTAACTTTCTGTGTATATTATTTCAGTAGTCTAGCTATATTATTATTAGCTACATGGTTAGAAGGTTTATTTTCTTAAAATGTCATTTTGTATTACTGACTTGTACATTAAGTGAATGACTTGGTTTGTTTGTGCTTGATGTCCTATTAACAGCTATGGAGGCACGATAATCTAGTGGTAGGACGTGGGGCTCGTGACCGAAGGGTTGCAGGTTCGAGTCACGGCACTGAGCTGTATATTTGGGCAAGATACTTTACTCCGCTTGTTCCAGTCTACTCAGCTGTAAATGAGTACATGGTTGGACAGTGCTAGAATTGTTGAATGCTAGCTGTTAGCGCCAAAACGGCAGCTCCCGCTTTATGCTCCCCAGGGAGTTGAGAAAGTGATTGGCTGGTTGCTAAGGCCCTATAACCACGGATAATAATTTGTGAACTGCTTTGGGACAACCTACAAACTAGGTTGTGATAAAGCAGTATATAAGAACCTCAAATTATTATTATTATGGTTATTTAAGGACCAGTCACATTTTGGTGGTGGAGGGAAACCAGAGTACATGGAGAAAAATTACTGACCTGTGGCCCCCTGGTGACTGCCCAAAATAGTCCTTTAACCTGCGACCAAGTGGTGGAGGGCTATAGGTGATTGTAGATGGTCAGACGCATTAACCACTACCCCTAATAAGTTCACATATTACTACAAAGGTAAGAAACAGGCCAAAAGCTGGAACCACACCACATTACATGGGACAACTTTAATTCCTCGCGGGTGTTGAGTCAGATTGATTGTTATAATACATAGAACCACACCATATTACATGGGACAACTTGAATTCCTCGAGGGTGTTGAGTCAGATTGATTGTTATATTACATAGAACCACACCACATTACATGGGACAACTTGAATTCCTTGAGGGTGTTGAGTCGGATTGATTGTTATAATACATACCTTTACAATGAGCCTTCAGTTGGTCTCTCCATCCACATTCTATAAGTCTGGTCCTCAATAATTCTTTCAGTCTGTAAATAGAGCACAAACACAACAATAATGACTTTGAAGAATAACAAACAGGGCTAAACAAAATAAACTTGATCAATATGTACTTAAATAAAAAAAATCATATAATGTAAAAAAAAGTCCAATAAATTCAGTCTTATTTTAATTACTCAGTGAAATCTGCATTTCTGTCAAATATTTTTTTTCTAATTTAATTCTGTTTCGTATGATGAAATGTGACTCAGCGAAAGTTACAATGTGCAACTGAAATCCAACAGCATAAAACACCAGTGAAGATTATGTAGAATTACTCAATGTAATCTGCTCTGGAAATCCTCTTTCCGGATAAATTTTAAAAGTTGTATGACATAATTTCCAAAACAGAAATTGAGCATGTATTTTCTACTAACAACCACAAACTGATGCGCTTATCCCCTATAACTAGAGTGAAGCACTAAACATTACCTGGATTCAAAATTCTTAAGAATCATATTACTGGTACTAAGAGATATAGTGGATCTTCAAAAGCCACTTGAAAAATTACTGATCATGGGCTACAACTCTTTAGAAATGTATATTTTTGTAATGGCAGTGATGCATATTAGGGAAATCAGCAACTTATGGCTCAGTGGAGATCCCTATCATGTCTTTTTAGTGTTTTATTGAGAAAGAGTGTCATTAAGGGCCACTCTTGAAAAGGTATACAGTAAACCTCTGGACAGATCGAACAAAACTTAAATAAATATTGCCAACCCAACTACACAAAATTATACAGTTGCTAAATTAAAACATATTTCGAACAATCCGGCTCGACACTGGCAACAAAGTAATATTAGTTGTTGATATGGGACAACTATCATTACGATTTATTTGCAAATCTGGCGATTTACTAACCTTCCTTTATTGGATTTAAGCTCAATTTGCACTTAATTGTGAAGCAGAGTCAAGTATGTAGACCGCAAAACAGTACATGTTTTCTCATGTGATCATAGAATGTCATTGGGTAATGCTTCAGAATGCAGAGGGTGGATTGAAACTGCAGTTACAGATTTATTTGTTGGACTGACCACCTAGTCAAATCGTAATTAGAACTTGATATGTGATGAAGCTTTAAGGATTGAACAAAGCAATACAAATAGTTTACCTTTCCCTTTCACCGGTCTCCACCAGCTTTTGGTTGATAGTTGCTCGCATCTGAGCATCTTTTAACTTTCTGTCTTGTGGGCTGAAAAAATTAGAATAACAAAACTAGAAATGGAAACTGATCCCTTAAAATATCAAAAATGATTCTTGGAAAATTTTCAACCTATTTTAACTATCTGACATGTGGATAATATTTGATTTTATATAATCAGTAAAAATTATGATGGTGAATGCAGCCCGCAGCCTATCGGGCCTGGCGAATACCTTGCCAGGTATATATACAAGTGTGGCAGGGTTTAATTGTACATAGGATTACAGTTGCCTTCTAGCTTCGAGCTAGATAGAGTGAATTTCCCTTTAGCTCAGTGGTAGAGCGTCCGACTAGGAACCTTGAGATCAAGGGTTCGATCCCCAGTGGAAGCACACCATTCTCTTTCCTGTTACACAAGTATAGGCATCTAATTATAATTTGTTCTGATAGTAGCTAGACAGACCGGATAGCTTCAGCCCTCCCAAACAATATTTATTTTAAAATGTACCTTACTTTTATAGCACATTCTGTTCAAATAATAATTTCCTGTTTGATTTTTTTTTTTGCAGTACACTGGTGATAATGTTTTGTAATGTGAAAATATTACGGAATCACCTATATATAGCTAGTACCCTATTTGATTCTGAGAAATTGGTACATAAGTCGGGGATAATCCTGGAGGGGGCCATGGGGCCATTGACCCCTCAAAACTGAAATTGACCCCTCCATGTTCCAATATTCTTTTAATTTTACATAGAATGGCCATGGCCACCCCTCTTAATTCTGATATTGACTAAAAATTGCTGAAAATGGTTCACCGCTCTCAAATTTTAGGATTTTCCCTGTAAGTTACAATAAATGGTCTGGACCAGTTATAAGCTGCACTAACATTTTGCACCCTGGAGTTTTTTGTAAGATGATGTTGCAGCCAGTACCTCCCAAAATCATTTTCTTATTTTCAGAAACACATTTTGGCAATATCATGTAAATTTTAGCCATTAATAACTCTGAATTTATGCTATAGTGCCAACATTTTTATTTTTTACTAAATTAAGCTCAATTTGAAGTTTATATCGTTCTGTCCTTGGTTGTGATTTTTAACGTCTTCCCATCCATTGTGATAATGTTTATGGTGTTCTCAGTTTCTTCTTATTTTAATGTGTTACTAGACTGGGTGTTTGCTGGTGACCAGGCCAGCTGTTAGCCAAATTGGTTAGTGTGTCTGTGTATGGTTAGTGTGTCTGTGTATGGTTAGTGTATCTGTGTATGGTTAGTGTGTCTGTGTAGAGTTCAGAGGTCCTGTGTTCAAATCCTTGTTTGGTTGTGCATGTTTCCTCTCCTGTTATAGTGGTGCCCCTGATAACACAAAATTGTTTAAAGTATTGTGTTTATGCTTAGCAACAGGATACCCGAACCTTGGTTGATAACATTATTGCCTTTGAGGATGAAGACTTAGAAAACAGAGGGAGAAATGTAGGCCTAGGAGAATTGGACTGAGTAACCCTGATGTTGCAGCCAGTACTTCCCAAAATCATTTTCTTATTTTCAGAAACACATTTTGGCAATATCATGTAAATTTTAGCCATTAATAACTCTGAATTTATGTTATAGTGCCAACAATTTTATTTTTACTAAATTAAGCTCAATTTGAGACAGTTTATATCGTTTTGTCCATGGTTATGATTTTTAACGTCTTTCCATCCATTGTGATAATTTTTATGGTGTTCTCAGTTTCTTCTTATTTTAATGTGTTACTAGACAGGGTGTTTGCTGGTGACCAGGCCAGCTGTTAGCCAAATTGGTTAGTGTGTCTGTGTTTGGTTAGTGTATCTGTGTATGGTAAGTGTATCTGTGTATGGTTAGTGTGTCTGTGTATGGTTAGTGTGTCTGTGTAGAGTTCAGAGGTCCTGTGTTAAAATCCTTGTTTGGTTGTGCATGTTTCCTCTCCTGTTATAGTGGTGCCCCTGATAACACAAAATTGTTTAAAGTATTGTGTGTACGCTTAGCAACAGGATACCCGAACCTTGGTTGAAAACATCATTGCCTTTGAGGATGAAGACTTAGCAAACAGAGGGAGAAATGTAGGCCTAGGGGAATTGGACTGAGTTGATCAGTGGCAACCAAGTAACTAATTTGGTTATGTTATATATTAAAAGAATGTCTTGAGAGCTCAAAGGTAGATAATTAGAAGGAGTTTGTTGCATTAAATTTAATTGACGGGACAATTTTAGTTCAAATTTTATAACAAGAGACAGCTCCAGAGCAAGGAAGTGTACACAAGTACATGCGTCTCTGAAATGTGAAATTCTGGCATCAATTCCCTCTCAGGCTTTTTTTCAAACCTGGAGAAAATACAGCCGTTACTTGTCGCGTGTCAAAAATATCTCGCCGTTTTAGGCCTAAAACTCTTACTTTGTTGGAGATAGGTAGAATGACTTATCGCAAATCTAAAGAGGACAATAAAACCATGTAGTTTTTTTCGCTCTTTCGTTGTAGATCTTCTGTAGCTAATTCCTGTATGAACTCTATCTAAATCAGAGATTTATAACTATAGATCTATCGTTATAAATCTCTGATTTAGATAGATTCCTACAGGAATTATACTGTAGCATATGTCAGAAACCACGTTATTCTGTGTTCCTATGTGTGACAATGCTTCACAATATGTCGCGATACAGCTATAGTTCTAGTAATTAGATACCTATTTGGAATCAAAGATGGAAAAACTAGACATTAAACAGTTTAAATTCAGGGCTTGTGAGTTTAAAATATGTCAACCATCTGATTGAAAGTTCATTCCTTTTTTTACGATTACCCGCGATCTTCACTATCAACCATTTTCCAAATGTGGTGATTTGCATCCACCTATGGACCACATTAAAAATAAAGAACGTATTAACGGTTACTCATTTTAGTAAATACAGACATGATTATGTTCGAGTATGTATAAACTGTCGACAATATTTGAAGTTTACGACGAGAACGTGTAGAAATATTTACTTACTCCGCCATGGTGGTGACCCCTTTAACCTCGAGTTTGATTGGTTAAAATAACATTCTACAAGGATCAAGCAGACGCTTTAAGCTTCCGGAATGTAAGGGGGCTGTCTCAAAAAGAAAACAAACTTTAAGAGCACCAAAATTCAAAATGTTATTCATCAGGTTGACATCACTTATATATACTGGAAAACATGCAACATAAAAGGTTATTGCTAATGCATAACAACATGATGGAGCTGAAATAGGAAATTGTTTTAATGAGTATTTCACTAATATAGCAGATCAATATGTAAAAGAAACATGTGATAACGACTCTTCAGATACGTTAACAAGACTTAAAGCGTATACAAAAGAAAAGCTGAGGGGTAACATTTTTAATATTCCCCTAATATTCATGTCTGTATTTACTGAAATCAGTAACCGTGAATACGTTCTTTATGCTTAATGTGGTCCATAGGCGGATGCAAATCATCACATTTGGAAAATGGTTGATAGTAAGGATCGCGGGTAACATCAGCGCAAAATTTTTGAAGTAACTGTGCTAAATCCATTGCTCCAATTGTTTGAGAATTTGAGTATTGACACAAACAGTTTTCCGGAGGTTTGGAAGTATGCGAAAGTAAGCCCTCTTTTTAAAAAGGGTAAAAAAGAGCTTTTGTGTAACTTGTAACAGACCAATTTAATAATCAGTTACTTCCTGTTTTATCAAAATGTCTAGAAAAACATATTCATGACCATTTTTATAAATTTTTGTTTGACCACAATTTGATTACAGATAGCCAATCTGGCTTCAGAGCAAAACACTCATGTGATACTACGCTAACCAATATCACAAACACCCGGTATGAGGCTATAGACAAAGGTATTTTGACAGGTGTTCTATTTCTTGATTTTCGAAAGGCATTCGACCTTGTGAACCTATTTTAATGTCTAAATTGGAATTGTATGGGTGTTCATCCAAAACAATGATTTTTTTTTTCAAAGTTATTTGAGCGGGAGATTTCAAATTTTAAACTTCAATAACACTGAGTGATTCTCTCCCTCTTTCAGTCGGTGTCCCGCAAGGGTCAATATTGGGGCCACTTTTGTTCATTTTATATGTAAATGTCCTGCCCCTGATTTCAAATCAAAGTTCTTTGTATATGTACGTTGATTATGACACCGCAGCGCAATCACAAGGGAAATCACTTGACATTGTAAATACCAACTTCAATGCTGATGCAAAATTAACAGAAGAATTGTCCGTAAGTTATCAACAATATAAACATTGAAAATGTAAAATGTGAAAAACTTTTGGGAGTGTCCATAGATAGTTGTCTCTCTTGGAACATTCAATTTACAAATGTCTGTAAAAAGATATCATGTCAAATTTTTCAGATGAAAAAATTGAGACCCTTCTTGAGCCAGTCATCTTGTATGACCTTTTTTAATTGCGTTGTTAACCCACATCTGGATTATTGCTCAACTGTTTGGGGTAACAGTTCAAAAAATAATATTGTAAAATTAGAACGCTTGCAAAAGAGAGCAGCCAGAATTATTTTTAAAATGTGATTTTTCCACACCTTCCTGTGATATGTTCAAAAAACTAAAT
This sequence comes from Mizuhopecten yessoensis, assembly GCF_002113885.1. Classification (NCBI taxonomy): domain Eukaryota; kingdom Metazoa; phylum Mollusca; class Bivalvia; order Pectinida; family Pectinidae; genus Mizuhopecten; species Mizuhopecten yessoensis. The sequence goes on from NW_018406089.1 coordinate 1,268,646, forward strand.
TGGTTACCTTTTCACAATGAATTTTATACAATCAAGTAGTTTTTATGTACAAGATACTTAGTAATTTAGCTCCACAACATTTGAATGATTTTACGTATATGATCATCATCTACTAATGTGTTTTATTTGCCATGTCATAAGACATACATTTTTAGAAAATCTTTTAAATATCAGGGACTCCTTACATGGAATCTTTTATCAAGTCACATTAGAAATTGTACTTCATTTTTAGAATTTCAAGAGATCTGCAAAGCAATTTTACTTGAAATGATTTATGATTTCCTCCCTTATCCTGTATTATATACATGCATATTTCTTAAAGCTGTAAATATTGTGCATCTTATCATACATTGTATCTTGACAATATGTAAGATGAGCTTCATGCTCAATATGTAATCAAGAATAAATAAAGCATGTATGTACTGTATATTTGGGGACTTTACAATTTCAATGTTATTTCACATCAGAGAAAATTCTTTACGGGCGAAACAAACCCCAGAGTCCTTTCTTTACCTCAATTGTATTTGTGGTTTTATGGTGAGAAACTTACTGATTTCCATGTTGTAATGAAGGGATTAAGTCCCCTGGGTGAAGCAAGGCCACAGAGTTTATTCCAAAAGCATGATTGTGTTTTTTTAATATCATTTTAATAGATGACATAATTACAGGATGATGCCACCCCAACCTTTTCAAAGTTTAACAAGGACGGGGATCTACTGCTTCATTTTAACAATTTGGAGTAGAGCACCTGCAAATACTTTTGATCAAACATGAGTTAGGCCGTATATCCATCTCCTAGTTGCAGGGAGGTGTGTTGAAGATAAATGGCAAAATAACATTTTTTGGGCCCAGCACCTCAGCTGCCCACCACTCCATGGGTACATATTGTCAGTCTCCATGGGTTAAAACCCGGGACCCCCAGAACTGTAGACAAACACTCTTGGTCCGCTCCTCAGCCCTCCTTGTACATAAATTCCCACATCCTTGGAATACTTTTAACCAAATATGGACAATATCCATCTCTAAATCCTGGAAAAGAAGTTGCTAAAATACCTATGACCTAATTAACATCCTTAGCCCTTGCAACCCTCAGCTCATAGTTTCAGAGGAGAATTTGCTTACCTAATCACGTGTTTACGTAATGTTAGACGCGAGATCAACATGAAAGAGTGCCGGAAAAAAACATGCTATACGTATACGCATAGGCGATTTAAAAAAAACTTACAGAACTTACATGGAACGGAGCTTAAATTGAACAACTACATTTTCGTAATAGTATCGGGAAACGCACCGAGATGTCGAAACGTAATGTCGTAAGTTGATCGGCGATTCTCTGGCATAGGAATTTGGCTAAACTTTTTTTGTTAACGGTTACCTATTTATTAATACTTTTCACATAAACTCACATAACAACACATTATGTATCTTTTATTAATGTTTGACATAAATAAATTTGTTGACCGTCATTTGTCTTAGGGTTCCGTGTAACAAGGGACATAATCCAAGATGGCGATCTCTCAGAATCGTCGATCTTTTCCTGAAAAAAACTTGAAATTTTCTATACCTGTGTATTTTACGCACCCCCCACTTTGGGTATCAAATTTCTGAAAAAAAGTGCGCAAATTACATGGGTTTTTACGGTACCTGGTAAAAAATTTGGCTTAACAAGGCTTTTTGGCCCACCCCTATTGGGGAGGGAGATTTGACCCCTCTGTTTGCAGTTTTGCAGCTCCCTTGGAGAATTTATAGCTTGTACATTTTGAGTCTGCACCACATGGGAATGATTACAACAAAATATGGACGATATCAATCTCCATCTTCCTAAAGGAATGCGACAAAAAAGCCATTTTGGCCTTATTCCCCTTAGCTCCCCAAGGGATCAGCCCCACCATTTGTACAATTTTGAGCCCCATCAAGAATGATTCCAAACAAATGTGGGCGATATCAATCTTGTACTTCTTAAGAAGCTACTTGAAGCAATTGGATCAAATTGCGATTTTTTTGCCCGCCCTAGCACCAAATTTCTTCAATTTTGAATCTCTACCACTAGAGAAGGCTTTAAACAATATGTGGGCAATATCTATCTCGTAGTTTCAGCTAAGTCAATTTACATAATTTTGAGTTCCCAACACTTTAGAATGCTTTTGACTAAAGCTGGTTTTATTCATATCATAGTTCCAAAATGGCCAGATAACAATTTTTGGGCCCAGTCCCTCAAGCTTGCCAGGGGATCCACTGACCAGCCCCTCAATGAGTTCATTAGAGTCCGAGAATTCTTTCATCCAAATATTCTTAAAATTCATCTCATTGTTCTAGAAAAGTCCCATAAAGCAATATTGATCTTTAACTCGACCTCTCGGCTCCAAGGTGGCGAGTTCCTCCACTTGTACACTTTTGAGTTCCTTACCACCTGGGAATACTTCCAAAGAAATATGGGCGATATCCATCTCTTAGTTTCAGAGAAAGAAATAGTTAAAAGCAATATGATTGGTTTTGTTTTTGTTTTATGTACTATTGTTTTATATAACAGTTATGGTCATTTAGGGATGTGCCAGGTTTTGGTGGAAGAGGAAGGCCAGAGTTCCCGGAGAAAAAACACTGACCTGCAGGAAGTACCTAGCGACTGTCCCATGTAGGCCTCAGACCTGTGACACAGTGATGGTGGGCTTGTGATCCAGATGGTCAGACACCTTAACCACTTGGTTAAAGCAATATGACCTGTGATCAACAGATGAACGTCGACCAATGACCTGTGGTCAATAAATGAACGCCACCCAATGACCTGTGATCAACAGATGAACGCCACCCAATGACCTGTGGTCAATAAATGAACGCCACCCAATGACCTGTGGTCAATAAATGAACGCCACCCAATGACCTGTGGTCAACAGATGGATGCCACCTATTTAGTATCCTATAAAGACAGAAGTAAACAAAAACAAAGTCCAACAGAAGTTGTAACAACAGTTTACTTGCAACAACAGAACTATACATTTTTATTAACAGATCAAAAGGCCAGAGCCTTATAACTAGGATGTAAGAATCAACACTTCAGTAATATATATGGGTTATCATGGGAAAAAAAAGACATTTTAAAATGTCAATGGCTTCATATATATAATAAATGAAAATGAAAATAGATTGAGGCAACTTTTGATATAATATATCACCATATTACTTGTTGGTCTTCAAAAAGCACTTAGCAGTATCATGTGAAAAGATTGGAGTTGAAATTGCCAGTGGTCAACAATATAGGAATGACATTTTTATATAATCAATGTTTCGATTCCATAGAGTAGATTAAATGGTATCATGCACATCCTACAAGTAAAAAACTCCATAGAATCTACTTAGGAAAAAACAAGTGATTACAAGAAAAAAATACAGTCATGCACAGCTATACTTTCCCAATTTTATTTTTTGGGTTTTCATAAGTGAATAGTTTGAATTCATCACAACTACTGTATGTTACACAAAGAACTCAATCCATACCAGTACCTGTATTTTTTTGTGACACAAGTTTATAATCTCAATATACATTGAGCTGAATACAGAATGTATCAAATGGTAAATATAAATCCTCTAAACTATCATGAACACCAAAGGAATTTTCGTGTTTCAAGCAAAATTTTCTTCTGACTCTTTGACACAGGATCTTCTTGTATACCAACAGAAACCAAAAATGATTCTGGAAATAGGGACAAAGTGTTGATAATTTACATCTTTCACCTTAATGTGGTAACAGGAAATAGCAATGTCTTCAATAAAAGTTTGTTGAATTTTGGACTGTATCCCATAAATGTTAAGGGTATATGCTACCTTTTTGCGACACAAATCTCGAAACCTTTCAAAAAATGTTCATGTATCTGATATTTTGAAATAATTAATGAAATGTTTGACGTATTTGAAAGGTATATCTTCATGTTTGTAGTGATCACAATACTTCAAAGATTCTTCATAAATCTGAGGTATTTGACACTGATAATAATTTGAAGTCCAAATAATGGTAGACCATAAGGGCCAGGTGAGCTAAAAATTAGATACCACACCTAATGGAAACAACTCCAATTCTCCAACACAAATTACAGATAAAACCTCTAAGGTAGCGTATGCCTGCGAGAATACCCCCATACAATGGTAACTGATAATTGTTTTCTCTTCAGAAAAAATAAATAAATTGTTGGTTTGGTACCGAACACCAATTTGTACCCAGGTTTTACTCTGTAAAATGACAGATGAGATGATCAGGCTTCCAGGTAATAATAACATTTGTTTCCCCCTAAATATCAGACTTTTGGTACATAAAACACAGAGCAGTGTATATGAGAAATGTCCTTGAACACATTTGTGTGTGTATCTAACACAGCAGCACACTGTATATATTGCTTCACTACAAAACTCAATGACCTTGGTCCAACCTTTTAACCACTACCAAAACAGCCAAGTAACCCTCAACCCTTTCACCCCTATGCAACTTTAGTAGACTCTCCCATGCATTGCTCTGGATGAGTCTATTATGGTCTACAGTGGTAAAAGGGTAAGACAGTAATACAAATACTATTTATAAATCGTTATTTTATCACATAAAATATCAACTTTTACCATTTATATGGACAACAAAGAATTATTGTAACAATGTATCCCCAAACACAATCTCTATTAGCTGATAAGTTTTTAGGTACTGATACAGATTCGGTAACTCAAATAATCTTCATCATCCATTTGAGATATTTTCTATGCTCAATATGGCATTACCCCACCCAATCTCCAACCCCAAATCCTACAAAAAAAGGTCTGGAATATTAACCATTTTTTTTTACGGCAACCACACCACAGAGTAACGTTAAACTTTCTGTGAGCTATAAACTTGTGGTAAGATATAAAACTTGTGGTAGCAAGTTAAGAACCACAAGGATATGTTCAGTTTGATTATATGGCACATAATGAATAGTTGATCAGCAAATGGAACTTAACATGATAAATCAGATTTCCAAATGTGCATGATCTAATGAAAACTTCAGAGTGAATTATGTAGTATTCTTTGCTTCTTAGGATTTATAAACAATGCAAGCCTTTGGCATAATTTTCTGAAATGAAATGTTGTGGACCTTTCACCACTTAATTCCCCCCTAATGAATATTTAACTCATTCACCCCTGAAATTTCATAATAAACTATTCCAACCATTGAAATGGAAGAGTTGAAATGTGTCTTCAGGGATGAATAAGTTGAGGAATCTGATGATAGCACCGTAAGACATTATAAATGCCGTGTTATAGTCCTCCATTTCCACAACAATTAGGACTACCGGTATAAGTGGAACACGGAGATGATGTGCTGTAGATGAAATATACATTGCATACAAAATATGGCATGACCATGTACACTTTTGATTATACAAGGAATCTTGAACAAAATTATGACAGCTTATGTTTTTTTCAACAATTGAATGATTAAAATCATATTATATCATAGTAAGAAATATATTTAAGTCTTTTATAACCTATGGAAAGTGGAAACCTTGAATTTTGCCTGTATGTCATACTAGACATGTATACATAGTGCTAGGGTATATATACATGTACATTGAACTTAGGCCAAATAAAATCATAAGCATGTTGCCTATTCCATTAGGATTTTGAGTACACATAGCTAGCTGGTAAAAACATTTTTTTCTCTCCCCCAAAATGTTTTAAGTCTTTATCAGACCGTAGGTAAGTGATATCATACATGTAAAATGAAAAAAAAACACCAAACATTTTAACAAGCAATATAGTGTTTACTTGGAATGCACTTCAGCGATTATTATCAGTGGATTATTATTAAATGGATCCACTTAAATCCAATTTCTAAATTTTGTCTATAAAATGTTTCAGGTGCAGTGATTTTTTCCATGTAGGTAGGAAAATATGAAACACATATACATGTATTTGTTTTGGCCCTAGTGTAGATAGTGTGTACACTTTAGTTCTTCTTAAAATAAAGACAGAGAACATTGTAGATCAAAAACAGAAAAGAACAAATATCCACTAACTTACATTGAAAATGTTGATAATATTAACCCTTTCACCACTGTAAACCATAATGGACTAGTCCATATGAATTTATGGTAGAGCCCACTCAAGAAACCTAGGGGTGAAAGAGTTGAGAATACCATCCTCAGTATGGGCTTAACTAACTAGGAGAAAGTGCATCAAAGACAATGTTTATGGCAAACTATTCAAAAAAGAAGTTCAATATTTTCTACAAACATACAAATCTAATCTAACTACGCAACAGATACAGGTACAAACATTATCATCATTTCCTGGTCACATATATATGATCAGTACATAAACAAGATGTATATACATTTTCGTTTACTTATAACTAACTTTTCTATGTTGAACAAAATCATATTTATTTATTTTACTCCAATGTTTGATGGAGAAGAAAGATTTCCTTTTTTTTTTTAACTCATTTCCTAAAAAAGTATTGAATTTTTGCACTTTCTAAACAAATGACAAAAGAAAGAAAAAAAATAGCAGTGTAAATAAATTAAAAGTTTGAATTTTCAATTTTCAATTTTACAATGAAATCTTAACAAAAACATTTCCTCAAAGTTAAAAATCTCTTATGAATGGATCATGATCAATTTTATAAAAAGAAACAATGTTTTACAAGAATACAAACTTGAAGCAAAGAGCATTTAATACAAGGAAAATATCACAGTTTAATTATTCATAAAAAACAGGGCTCTAGATACTACTGTAAAACACTTTCTTTTAGTGAGATAAATATTTTCTCATGAAGTGTGTGAGGTGACCAACATTTATTCCCACACATTTTTACCAATCAATGTATTTCTGTTTCGGTTTATTTTATGAATGAAAATCCTTCCAAATATTCAAGCTATTAAACTCATTATCCCCTGAAGTTTCATAATGAACTATTCAAATATTTGAATTGGAAGAGTTCAAATGGGTCTTCAGGGGTGAATGAGTTCAAGCAATTTTATTTTACATATTAAACATTCATGAAAACTGGATGAATTACAGTATCTAGTGTATTTTGTCATTTCATTAATTCATTCACCCCTGAAGACACATCTGAACTCTTTCAGTTCAAAGGAATATCATTATAAAACCTTAGGGGTGAATGAGTTAAAGATACATCACTATAGTGAAAATAATATTGGAGTTATTTAATAGTAACACAGATACATTTTCAAATAAATCTTTGCCATTTAAAAACGCCACCATCAACTGCAGGCTCTTTGATGAAAGGTTAAAGACATTCATTTTGATATATACAATCCTAACCTTCAAGCCAAAAACATCAGCTGCAGAAAATGTCATTGGAAAATCATACATGTTTGTAAATATAAGGAAATGGTTCAACAGATTGGCATGATTCACAAATATCGGTTCCAAATAGAGCACATCAGTGTCATTTAAAACTATTATCCTCTTCAATTATTTATGTATTAATAGTATAGGCCACCAAGCTGTCAAATTAGACACAGGACCTCTCTCACATGTCCATATATGATGATTTACATACATGCATTCATCTGAGTACTTCCTTAACAAATATTTGCTTCATCCAAGAGAAAACAAAAAATATCACCACTGTATACTTATACGTTACTTATACGCTTGTATAAAATAAGTTGATATTCATTATCAATCTTTCCCTTTTTCACTATTATAAACTAGCCACAAGTCTTTGATATCATCAACAACTGGATGAAGTCCTATCCTGATTACGGGGTCAGATTTATTCTTGGCTTGCTGGTGTACATTTGTCAACAGAAATTAAATAAGTTTGCTTCCCTGTGATCGGCTTAAAACTCATTTGAAGATACTGTAAACATTCAGAGAAAACATTGACTGCTGAATACCTGCAGGAGAGGTAAACATCGCAGCCCAGTTACTTTTAAAGAGGTTAACATCACTTCAATTGCAATATGGCAGAGGATCAGCCATAGATTGAAAAAGTCAGTAACTGTAAACTGTTAACCAACATAAAATTAATATATGAAACCAATTCTAAATTTGACATAGGAGACTATAAATATTGCCCTATGTGTCTGCAATACTATTTGTTCCTGAACATAGCTGTACATACAGCAGTTAATTTTTTGGGCAAGGTGAAGACTAATCTCTTTTTGTTAGGCGACAATGGTAATGAAAATGAAGAAATACATTTTTCGATGGCATATTTGATTTGAAAGAATTATTTTCTGGACTACACCAAACACAGTTCTTTCCAAACCCAAAAGTCTTAATTTTTGTTCAGATTTTAATTAGAGTATTGCATTTTGCAGATAAATAGAGCCAACAGGTTCTCTTCTCTACAATAACCTTAGGAATACTCCAATGAATATCTAAATCAGCATGACAGTTGATAAACTGATTTTTCCCAGCCGAGTGTTGTTATTGGTCTGCAGGAGATTCGTTGCTAATACAAGTAGCCAGGTGAGCGATGAAAGTGATGACGATAATTGGCAGTAGTTCAGTTAGTGATCACTTCTCTGGTAGTGTAACAGGTTCTAGCACTAAAGTTTCCGTAATGTGGTACTACATACCTCATTGTTTAGGGCCGTGTGTCAAAACTAATTTATCACTACAAGGCCAGTGTCCCCACATCTTATAGGGCCAAGGTGTGCCAAAGTTTACCGGGGTTGTTTTCCTAGCCATTTCACATGAGACTGGTTTGACCAACAAAGACAAGCTACCTTCTGTGTATTGAAACACAAGGCAGTTTTGTGTGTAGAAATGACCCAGGTTTGCTGGACAACCCCGTCAGACCATCGTATTGTCTGTTTAAACAACGAAGGCACAATGAGGTAGATGGTATCTCAAGCTCTATCACATTGTTAACAAGGGCACATCAAAAAGGTCACACGCTCCTTCACTGTCGTCAAGGTTGAAGTAGTAATCTCGATCACTTGGGGGCGGGCTTAACCTCAACAGTGGTGCAAAGGCTGAAAAAATAAACACCCAGTCTTAATATCATTGAAACTCTTCTCCAAGTTGTTGGCTACAAATATTGAATTTCATCAACAGAGTTTCTAGGACACAGCAAGTAATTTCATTATCAAGTAATGCATGAGGAAGATATATGTTAGACATTCAGCCATGTTCAATCATTCATTTAGACTTGTTATGTTTAACATACTTTGATACTTGTCATTTTCTACAGTAGTCACATAAGTCGGCTGATCATGTAAAGTAATACATCTGAGTTAAGTCCCCCCCCCCAAAGAACTATTTTTCATTGGAAAAATTTAATAATATTATGTTTGTAGAAAATCAGCTAGCCCAGATTTAGCTTATCACAAATAGTTTGTAATTGTTGGTGAAATCACAGCTCCAGGAACTCACCTTCAGAAGACATCAGCTCCTCTATCAGGTCACCTTCCATATCACCTGTTCAAACAGAAACTTCATTTTTATCTATGCAGTCCTTCAAATGTTGTTTTCAACACATAACTCCCTACTTGAGTTACAGCCTATTTTTCTTCTGATAGCAGATAGAATCTTCAGAAAGAGATCAGTTACTCTTTCTGACATATGAGTGCATTCCTTCAGTATAAACTTTAAAATATCAAAACATGTCTTCACATTTATCTTCATATTAACATAAACAGGGGTTATACATATATTCATAATCAGGGACTCAGGGATGTACATTTTCATATCAATAATACCAGCCTGCAGGTCAATCTTAAATAACTAGCCCTGAACTTGGGCTAGTGGAACTGTACACCCCTGCCATGCATTAAACTATCCCACAAATTACTGACAATTTCCCTCCATCATGTGATTAAGATATGGAGATCTAGAAGATATAATAAAACAAGACCACTGTATTCTTACCGAAAGTGTGTTTACCTAGGTCTGAGCGGTAAGGGTCGAGGAGGATATCACTAGGGGGCGTGTCCATGGATGGTGCCTGTAGTACTGCCGCAGATGTGGAAGCTGAAATGTAAATGTTTTCATACAGATTTGTAGAAAAAGATTTTTTGAGAATTTTCATCTTGCTTTTGTCTTTTCTATGTCTTTTCTTTCAGAGGTTTGGATAAAATCCTCAAATACAGTAAAGCCTGCTCCTAACTACAGCTGTGTTACGGGACTACATACTGACTCCCAAGGGAGGTCTTTTACCACACACTTTGTAGTTGATTCACATGATTCATGAGAGACCATATGCTTTGCAGGAGGTGGCCACTAAAAAGTAGACCCATTTTATTTGCAAGACAGCATTTGTTTGGCAGGTGGTTACATTTTTTAGGCATTTACTGGCCTATCATGACTTATTGGATCTACTTACAAAACAGATCTTGACTTAAGTTAAAATTTATTAATGAGGTTATGAAACACTGTTACAGGACCTGCAATGATTTTCTTTAGCTTTGGTGTCTCCAATATTCGGTTCTTTTCCTTGTTCTGAATTTCACAATTAGGCCCCAATTTTTTATTATGTTTCAGGCAACATGACTGAAGAAATTAGGGTATGGCGGTTGAGATTTTATTTTCATTTTATTCTTTGAGGGTTGGGAAGCTAATTTAACTCATTCACCCCCTGAAATTTCATAATAATCTATTTCAACCTTTGAAGTAGAAGAGTTAAAATGTGTCCTCAAAGGTGAATGGGTTTAGAATTACAAAAATCACCAAACACATATTCAGGTCTTTTAAATAACAATATGGGCTTCATATTTGCTTTTGATACCTGCCTATGAAGTAAAGTGGGTATATACATAGTTGTCTTGTTTGTTCATCCATCAATTTGTTTGCATCTGAAGAACATGTTATCCCAACACTGCATGGAGAATGTTGGAGTGAGATAAAATAGTTAGGGTAGGAGGTAAATCTAGGGTTGGTCAGGGTAACTGAAACATATATTTCTTTTTGGCCTTACCAAGTGTACCTATAGGTTGTCCTATTCCAGATTTGCGTGGTGACGATCTCGTTGCCATTCGTGTAGTAGGTGCAGTCACGTCTACCACTGGCTGTGACTGTCGAAGGGGGGATTTTACAGGCGATCGCTGAAATGGCAATACATTTTGTTTTAGTTGATAAATTGATATACACCACATGCATGACATAATTAAAACCGCATGGACATATATATTGATACATTATTATACATTCTAACATGATTCGTTTGCAACGCATGTTTTGATTGGATACGGACCATGTTCTAATCTGCGATAGAATCATGGTCAATCGTGTTTAGCTCCTCCCATCGCACTTAAGCCACGCCCCGTTTCTAACCAAAACAATATGGCGTCAAGCTCGCCTCATAACGAAATCCCGCTGATAAGGCTAGTAGGCAAACAGAACAGAAACGACCGATGAAATGCATTTGTTGAATGAATTAAAAAGTAAAAAGAACGCATTCCTTGTTCTTACCTCCATTTATTACTGAAACGTTCGTTCCATCCGTGTAAAGGTATCTATTTAGATCCAAAATCAAATCAAACATTTCACATGTGTCGTATGCATTTACACAAAACTCTTCAAAAATCTATACAATTAATCACCGATTTTGTCGATAAGCACCGATTGGTATGCATACTGACATGGAAATGTAAGAACTTGTTCAATATTAATCTGAATGTGTCGTATAAACTTTGGTAACAGGACGTTAACGAACAATCCAAATATTTCCGATTGGTCAGTCCGCTGCAGATTGACACGTTGCCAGTTCAGGTCACAAAGTACTTTTGTACAAGGAAATACAATGTTTCTAAACATATTAGCGTCGTATATTTGTTAAGGTGTGTTAGAATGGGGATAGTACGTTGTTTTTTGTGTCTATACTGGCAATTAGAACATGAAATTTGGTTTAAACTCTTGACCTATCGGCCTCGAGTTCAAACCCAAATTTTATGTTCTAATCGCCAGTATAGCCACTCAAAACAACGTACTATCCCCTAAATATCAGAACAAATAACAAATATTTGGGAATGTATAGATGAAAGGGAAATGTGGGATTCTTTGTATTACTAATCTGCATTGCAATATAAATTTCACTGTTAAGTGTCAGTGTGAGCTTAATCAAAATTTTACATAATATTCAACAAAATAGGAAAGTACTTGTGTATATATGATAGTTGATAACAACAAAAAATATTAAATTTCAGGTTTAAGTGTTTTCAAAAGAACTGTTACCTTAGATATGCCTATAAAGATCATGTCTACACTGATGGTGATATATACATTAAGCATAGAATATAAAGCCTTTTTTACCTTTTGTAATGATTTTCCCTTGCCAGAGACTGCGGACTGGTTAGGGTCTACATTTTGGTTCTGAGCAACCAGGTTTGCGACTGGGTCTTCTTTCGGGGGCGGCACTTGAACCACAACAGGACTTGTGTTTTCTGTATCTTTGTTGACCAGTAATACATGAATTGGTCCGGACTGGCTTTTTAGATGTATTTGATAGTTTTTCTTAAACCCAGGACCCTAAAAAGGAAATCAATGAACAGTGAGTAACATGATTTCAGCAAAACATTCTTTGGTGGTCGAAGTTAGTTGGTGTATATGTATATATAACATTCATCATAAAATCATTTTCCGTTTCTTTAAATATTTTTTTCCATATGTTCTCTTCAAGTTTGTATTAACGATGACAAAAGTCTAGAATTGTGTAAATACATTTTATTTTGACTTACCAATGAAGTTTTAAAAACTTTGATTTGGATTTGAAACATCTGACTGACATTTATTCATACACATTTTAATAAGGAGATTAATTTATACATTTGCTGCTAAATCATTTACAAATCATCATGAAGATGACATTGAAAGAAGTATTATTGGAAAATATTGCTCCAATATAAACTTTCATTTTACTAATTATTATGTTGTTCAAAATTGGAACTTACAATTTCCGGTATGGGAACCTCCAATTGCGTTCCTGAAGGGGCTTGGATAGCTAGTAATGTATCTCCTTTAAAACACTTACAGATGTCTTCATGTGTTACATAAGCTAGCCTGATGGCAGTTAAGGCAATCCATGTCACAAGGGGTATCACTTTCCATGATATATTTAGCGTTTTTAAAAATATATTACATTTTTTTTATAAGATTCTTGAAATGAGTTTTGACTTTTTTGTTTCAGTTGGGCTATGTTCATGTCTAGCTAATAGAAAACTTTGGGACAAGTTTCTCAAATCTTATATGAAATGTAAATAAACTTAACATGGCAAAGTACTGTGAGTAATCCATAATCCCCTACCTCTCGAAAAACTTTGGAATAAAAAATAAACAAAGAGCCATAACTCTGTACTGTGTTGGGGACGAGGCCTCATTTCCAGTTCATGACACCCTCCCAACAAACAGGTAGTAGCATTGGCAATTTAAGTAAAACCAACAAAATGATGCACATCCTGGCAGACTGACTGCAACCTGGAAAGCTTTACCTATTGGGGACTAATAATCCTTAATCACATTTAACAAGACTCATGCAAATATTCATAATAGGGTTTCCTTAACATTATCAACTCTTTACTGTCACCTAATTCATGTCAACCTATCATTAAAGTGCCATGCCTGGTGTCATCAATGTGAAGTCACGATGCCACAAACTTCAAATTCATCTGTATTTAAATATTACTAATAGTTAAATACTTTGTGGAATATTTCAGTAAATTTAATCTTAAACTGACATGAAAATGGGGTTTATTATACATGGTCACATTGAAATGAGTGCATTCACTGCAAAAATGATATAAATCATGTTCATAAATATCCATTTAAAAATTACTTATTGCTAGATTATCTCCCTTGAATGCAAAAGTGGTGTGGAAAGAATGTTGTCACCAATATTCAAGCTTGAGTATCAAGGTTTTGCTAGGTTAACAGGGGTTTCAGGACCCAATGTTATGTGTGTCAAGCCACTACATTAACAATGACTTTCAGTTGTAATTCCAAAAATATGCTTCGAAAAGTCTCAATTTCTTTTAATTTCAGGGATTGAAACCACTAAAATAATATTGCAAGAGATCAAAATTTTCATCCACTATAACAGATTTCTCAATGGCTAAAACATTTATTTGAAACTTCCCTGCAAAACGTAGCATCTTTTCATCAAATTTGAATAAACATCTAAATAGTTGAAACTGAGAAAAGATACAGTGAAAGACAACAATCAATGTTATAAGAAGGACTATAAGGATATCTTCTAGACAACATCTTGGATGATATCAGCATTGTATTAATCCAGAAAGGTAAAACAAATACTTGCAGAAATTTAAAAGGGAGGGACATTTTAACTAGCATGCTCTTAATATCAGCATGCATTTTACTAGCGAATATGTTTTAATTTCAAGCCAAGAATTTCATCTCCGACGTAGATTTAGAACTGTCTGCCAGATTCAGGACTTGGAATCAAAGGATACTTTGTATTTGTGACTTCGTCAGTGACATTCTTTATACTCTGTTGAACCCATATCTTGTGCTGGTCTAATTCTGCCTCTTGCTGTTCTAGCTCAGCTATTTCATCTTTTAAAACCCCTAGTCTGTCTGCAATTTCACGTGACCCTCTGTAAAAGAAAATATTATCTTTATGCATTGAACTGGTAAACAAGGATTCCAGAATTTCGCAAATTTTCAAGAGATATAAACTAGTGATAACGATAACAGTTTTATTGATGACTCAAATGTTTTATCAAGATGGAGCAATTATGTACACCCCCACCCCCAATTTTATTTTTATATCCTGCCTATATCACTCTGTCAATGCCACTGGAGATAATACTGTTCTTTTATTGATGGTGTAATTATTGACAGACATTTTTGGATAAAACTAACTGGATTAAACATCAAAAAGAATAATTGTTTTTTTTTAAGAAAATAGATTCAATCATAGTGTGAAGGAATCCAGATACCCACCTCTCTGGAGTATTTGGAACACCATCTACTGTCGGATATCCCGGACATGATCCTCTGAAAAAAAAACAGTTTTTCAATTCATATAACTCAAATATCTTTTTAATTCAACAAAAAAATTTGATTCAATTAAATTTGTTAAAGATATAAATTACAGTAAATGTTTCAGATATTTATCAGAACATGCCTGCTCAAATTACATTTTAAACCAAATAATCTATGTCAATTTACATAAAATTCGCATGAGAAAACTACAATTTGGATAGGCCAAAACCAATACTGCACCAGTTATAGGCATGCCTGCTGCCTATTCTTGATGAAAGCTCATGAATACATGTATTAACTAAGAGCTGAAAATGCAAATGAAACTGCTACTATTCTTAAGTACAACTCAAATAGATAACATCAAATTCGGAACACTTACTTCCACTGTATACTGTTTTTAGATTTTTTCTCTATCAAACCAATTCCTTCCAATACATTAGTTATGTCATAGATTCTTCTCTTCTGTCGCACAGCAAGAGTATCAGCAGCCTGAAACAGAAATATTATGATGCTAAATCAAAATCTGATTTAAGTGAAAAATAATTGACATTTTGAATTCCACATACATGCTTCAGGTATATGCTAAGGTGTTTCCTATAAACCAGTGCTCCAGATAGCTTGCGTGAATACATATTCATGCACGATAATTCACAAATTATGCAAAAGAAAAAAAGAACTTGCTTAATGCGTGCACACAAAATCCGGAACATTGCTTCAGTCTCCGGGTCCAATTTAGCAGATTATAATACGCTTGTACAGTGAGTCACCGAGTCGCTTGCAAAGTACACAATGCCTCCTGTTACAAACGCTTATATGAGCGTGAATTGAATCATGGCGCTTTTAAAACAACAATCGCTATTTGTCACTTGGTCTCATCTCTTTCGCTGCGTAGTAAATTGTCCTAAATACAAAATTGGCAGTCATCTGTTTTACTCTCAGTAACTTCATCATTGTGGATGTCTTCCATTAATGTTGTGACTGTTTCACGAAGTGTTTATCTCTTTTTAATTGAAGTTTCTTTAGTTATACTTTCAATAGCAGACAAGTGGTCCTCTGATTGTTCGTGTCGGATAAGGGCACGTTTTTAATATATTAGAGCAGCCCTTTGTGAAAACGTTGTCCTTCTTGTGTTTGGAGCTTGACGAACATTTCAAGTACAATAAGTTTTGACCATCAGTTTGACCAACAATCTGGACCGCGACATCAGCCACTGGAAATGTTTTTCACTCCAATCAACGGTCGCACGCTTCGGTATAAATTTGTTATGTTTCTTGCCACACCTTTTTATGATGTTTTCCGAACCCCATTTTAAATAGATCTATATGTGGTATTTTATTTCCATTTCACTGTGATTGTTTTCCTAACTAAGCAAAAAAATATTGTTTATTGTGATAAGGTCAAAGGTAGAACCCCGCGTAATATGATATTTTTTCTGCTGTGAATTAAAAATTCAGTTAAGTTGTTAGTGTAATTTTTTTCACACCTAGCTTCACCGCAGTCAGCGGAAAACAATAGGTCGACCATCGCTTGGTGGTCACACAGTTTTGTTTTAACAAAACATGCGTGCAGTTAATTGCTATCTAAAATACACTGTAGGACTGTGTATCAAATTAAAATGATTAGGCCTACTGAACACAAACTCTGATAAGAAAACGAGCATGCCTTTCACAAATTTTCACGGTTACCTTGACATGTCATGTGAGAACATCATGCCGATTTCAATGAAAATATTACTTCAAAAGGAAGACCAGTGTTTTTAATAATTTAAGCAATATATTCTTTATTGCATTAGACGTTGATTTCCCCGAATCTTATTGAAAAATTGTCAAAATCAGGACATACTGCCCTGACAGCATGGTGCCGTAAATCGATCCAAAATTTACATTTTTGTCGTTAGCAACTTACGACGGCTGCTTTATTTACAATTTACACCATTTTCGTTGAATACAATATTTGATTATTGTTAAAAAGGGAATATGTGTTTTTAATTGTTATTGTTTCTTTGCAAGTTGATTTCACTGCATGACTCGCAAGGCATGTGATTGTCATGTGATCGTAATTGACATAGCATGTTAACATGTTTTCACGCTTACGTGACAAAATGTTACACAACCTCTCGTTGCAAAATCATGACTATTTATATCACTTCTTTCATCCTATTGACTGTAACATTACGATATCGTTAGCTTCAGGTGTAGGATGTAGTATAAAGATAGTTCTTAAGAATATGCTTGTTTTTTGAAAGTTATTTGAAAGTGAAAGCAGAATTTACATACTGATCATTGCGATGACAAAACAAAAACTTCCTGAATTTTTCCAACACGCTTATATAACAATGAACAAATTATTTTAATTACTAATTTATCTTTTTGTATTTATATTTTTCCATGTTTCTGCATCAATCTACACCTGATTAATATAGGGCATCTCACTTCCTGTTCAGACAACATAAAAATGATCGAAAACAGCTTGATGGGTTATTATGATATATTGGTTATTATGATATTTTTCTCTGGCAAGTAGAATATCATTGAGTTAAAAACTGCGTAAAATGTCCTTAAATTATCAAGTTTATGTAGGAAGGGCAATTTGATTTTGCTCCAAATACGCAATATATAATATTGTTATCAAATTAATTCTGCACTGAAACGACTGAAATGTTGTTTAGGGCCAAACAACAACAATAGATGTTCACAATAGGAATATATTAAACTTTAAGTAACAGGTTAAAATGTTAACAACATACAACAAAATAACTAGCAAAGAACTGGCAGTAAAACATGTTAAGGTAAGGGGGGGGGGGAGGTTGTGACAGGAAATCGCTATCGAAAGTGTAATATTAATTTATAAATAGTAAAATGTAATGCAGTTTCATTTCAACCGTTTCAACATACAAAAATTTCCTTTAGCAAAAATGTATAAATATAAGTATAATTCAACTATAGCGAAGTATCGCAATTAAAATTTGAAAATATCGTATATAAAAATTGTAATATTAAAGAGGTCATGACCCGGCATTCCTTTTATTCAATGACATGTAAAGTGTGTTTGTACAATTTTTTGAATGCATCCACTGGACACAAGCTTTCTATGATCCGTAGGAATCACTCCTAATATTTGTGCACTGCTATATTTATGTAATTTGGTCATTAGGAAGCAGTTAAACAATGCTGACAGCTCCGAACGAATAACGAACAAAAGCATAAACAAACATGGTTACATGCTTTCTGAGGGGTGCCCACTTCGAGCTTATTTTCGCATTAGTAAAGCATGCAATGAAGCATTCAATGAGCAACATACCACTTTCAGATCGAGGACTCCATCTTTGGCTTCTTGCAGTAGTGAAACAAACTTTGTC
Organism: Mizuhopecten yessoensis; assembly: GCF_002113885.1. Lineage (NCBI taxonomy): Eukaryota > Metazoa > Mollusca > Bivalvia > Pectinida > Pectinidae > Mizuhopecten > Mizuhopecten yessoensis. The sequence goes on from NW_018406089.1 coordinate 1,286,933, forward strand.
GTAAGGAGTCCCAAGCTCTTTTCGTGTCGACTCGGAGTGGAAAGTTCGGCCATCGTGGTTTGCAGCCGTTGGGACTGAATCCTGGGAAATATCGCGAGAGCAAGGTGCGAGTTACATCCGGGCTATTTGGTAACCGCAATTACCTAGTCGCATACAAATAACCACTTTCAAACAACCTTAAGTGTCGAAAGCGAAAAGCGTTTATGTTTATAGATGTTATGGACGCGACTCGATCATTTGAGAGTATAACATGGAGTCTTCTGCAATACTTAATATCGTGATTCCAGAAAGATTAAGGCGCAACACTGGTAACTACGATTGCTATCTAGAAGTGTTTACATATTTGATTGACATGGCTTTGACCCAAATTCCTGTTCACTTTATTTTGCTGACCAGGGGCACGCCCCCTCTCCCCACACATCAACAGGTTGCAGCTGTTTACAAATTAGGCTTCTTAAGCAGGTGTCCCATATCTATTAGAATACACAATCACCCTAGGCAGTCGACCGTGTAAAGGCAAATATAACCATTTGATAAAGACTCCAATTAACATGGTCTATTGGAGAAAAGACAGGTGCAAATAGATCATCAGAAAAAATGTGGAAGTTTCTCAAATATAAGAATTCAGACACTGCAGATGACCGAAAGATGGACTTAAAAGTACTCCTATAACATAAGAGGCCGCTGGTCAGCCTTTTTTCTATCGGATATGATTTTGGCAACTGCGACACAGCGCATGTCAAAAGTATCTCGCTGTGTAAATGAAACCTCTAACACTGTAGGAGTAGACTTAAAAGGGGTGGATTGAATGTGTATGCTCATCAAAAGGAACCCAACCATCTTGTAGTGAATGTAGATTTATAGATGTGTATTACTCACTGTTAACTCATCGTTGTCGACGTCATACCATAAGTCTTCGACTACTGCTGACACTTCTACTAATTCTACTGGTACGGACTCCCGGTCTGCACCTCCCGCTCTGTAGCATGCGGGGCTGAATAACAGTGTGTATTAGTGAACAAAATAAATGTGTTTGTGTGTGTGTTTGCCGAACTGTCAAAAAAAGTCTTATGGACACTGGAAATTTGGGCTAAAAAATTATACAAAAGAGTGAATACTGTGTCTGATAAATGATCAGGTCCTGGTTGTAATTGTTAAATCATATTAAGTGTATTCAGTAAGGTAATTTGTTACCTATAAGAGGGGTTTTCTAGGCGTAAAATAACCTTAAATGCTAGGACAGACTGATATAGTCAGACCATCCTCTAGCTGAGTGCATTTACATGTATCTTCGTAAAAATTGTCACCAAGGGGTGTACAATTTACTTAATGTTTTACTGTACAAGATACAAGAAGATTAATTTTAAGTTGACCACATTAAACAGTAAACATGAGCTGTGTAGAGCTATTTTTATGACAAAACATGAATAAAATGCATAGAAAATTACAAACAATAACGAAATATCTCGGCATGCATGTTGAATGAAAATTAAAACGGCTTAAGGGACTGAACAATACAAGTCAGAGTACTACTTAAGCTTGTTAGCAAGCAAACAACAATATATACATATATATATATCACAGCATGCACAAAACACATACAGCACTAAAAAATAATGAAAAAATTAGTGTTAGAGTGATATGTCATAAAGTTCATGCTATACACGCAAGAGATAGTTTTTAAAAGGCATTGTACACCGGAGCATGCCCACATGGTTTCCATACACAGTTGGAAAGGATCATGCATCCATGCCACTGCAATGATAAAATGTCAACAAAATCTTTTCAAACCACATATATTACTAAACAGATTCCTGCGACAGGGGCAAAATTTGTGTCTATAAATAACACATCACTTTAATATTTTTCTGGTTTGACTAAATCTGAAGTTTTATTAATAAAGGTAGCTATGAGTACCGTAAAATAAATATCTGTTAGACGTATCTCTGCACTATGTACTGATGTAAAAGTGTAAAATAACCAACAATATGTATCATTTCCTCGACCTTTATGGGCCATATCATATACAGTTATGCTACAAATTGACCAATTACTAAAAAAATCATGAGATTTAATAGGATAGGTACTGTAATGGACACTGATATAGAGTACATCTATATCAATCTTATAAAGTACATGTACAAACCAAATCTACTCTATTATAGAAAAAACACTGTTCCCTACAGGTATGATTTGTGTTGTTGTGTTGGCATTCTTATCAATGCAGTTTCTTTGGCAGAGATAAATAAATAACTTTAATTCTGCCTGTGGAAAGAGAGAATGTTGACATGCCATTCTGAATATCTCCATCCTATTAAAAACTACATTGTATTTGTAAAGGAGATTATTATGAGCCAGTTATAAGTTCCCTACCAGTGAAACTGGGGGGGGAGGGGGGGGGGACTAAAGTTTGCCTCTCCGTCCGTCTGTGTACGTAAGTATGTAACACCAATGATTGTCAGCGCTCTAGCAGCTTCATTCCTTGAGGGATTTTGATCAAACTTCACACAAATACAAAGGATCATAATATCTGGACAAGTTTGAGTTTCAGTATTGTAGGGTCAAGGTCACTGTTACTATTTTTAGAAAATCCTTGTCAGCACTCTAGCGGCTTTATTTCTTGACGGATTTTGGAACAAACTTCACACAATTATAAAGAACCATAATATCTCGGACAAGTTTGAGGGTCAGGGTTGTTGGGTCAAGGTCAAGGTCACTTTTCATTTTCCAAAATTAACACCAAAGGGCACCTTTTTTTATAAATCATTACAGTGTGCCGGTAGGGGAAATGTAAATTGCTTTAGTATGCTCGATTCATACTAGATCCCCCACTCCCCAAGTCAGAGTATTCAAAAAAGGGGAGAACTTTCCTCTTTTGGGAATAGCCCCCCCCCCAGCAAACAAGGGGCTTTAATTATAAGAGCACCTGCCAATTCGGAGACAGCTGAAGGTGAATTAAAGATACTGAAAACAACTTCATAACTTGAACAGTTCCTTTTTTCACCAAATTCCATGAAATCTTTGGTCATTTTTCGATAGATTTTTTTCACTGACATTTCTTGAAAACTCATCATCTTTGCTGGAAATGTATACGTAACATTATTTCAAATAAATTGACTAGCAACATTTTTTCATCTCATTTCAGATGTTACATAAAAAGATGCCATATTGAATATTGATGCAACTTAGACGTCTAGCAGCTGAGACAAAATTATGTCAGGTTGCGACTCCTACCGTCCAATCAATTCGTGCTGGGGGTACGGCCAACAGATGGACAACTCGCACTCCACCATACAGAAGTTGAGTACCCTGTATTGTGACCCAGAGATGAGTGACCTCCAGCTGGTGGTTGGAGATAAGGTGTTCCACACCCACAAACTCATCTTGAGCATCTCCAGTGATGTGCTCAAAACGATGCTGACCAGTCCAACATGGCCGGAGTCATACAAGGACCAGATCGTGTTACAAGAGGATCCAGAGTGTGTTGAGGTGTTTGGAGATTTTTTACATTACCTATACACCGGCCGAATACACATGAGTCATTTGACCGTCTTGCCAATCCTGTCTCTGGCAGACAAATACAACATTGGTGACCTTACGTCCCTTTGTATCGATTACATGTGTTCGCATTGTGTGGCGACGAAACACACGAGTCGGGTTTTATCCTGGTACACATATGCCACTATGTGTGGACACAAACAGTTGGAGCGTGTGTGCGAAGAATATATTGTTTGGAACTTCCAATTTGTCATCCAAACCGACGACTTCTTGTCCATTTCAGCGGAAATCCTTGTACATTTCTTCCAATCCCCAGACGTTGTTGTAAAAAGTGAGTTATCATTGTATCAAGCTATTAAAAAGTGGGTTATGAAGAAACTTGTCATCAAGGATTCGAGTGAATCTGCAAAGTCTGTTAGTTCCGCGGTACAGTTTGTTGTGAGGACTATAGGAAAACACACTCGATTCACTCTCATGACCTACAGTGAACTCCAGTCGCTACAAGACGACGGTTTGGTGGAGAACTTCCCCCATATACTAGCATCTCCGATAAAGGCAGCTTTACAAGTCCATATCGCTCAAAGAAATCTTGCTCATCAGAACAAAACAAATATTAATACTAATCCTACCAATAGCAGCACATCATCATTGTCCTCGTCCTCATCATCATCATCATACAGTAACTTTTTACAATGTGAAGGAAGATCTGTTGGAGAGATTTCAACAGAAAGTCCTCTTGACGGCAGCAAAGACAGATTGACCTGTTCTGATCATCAACTTGGATCAGTTCATAATCATCATAGTGCTAAAATTCCGTCAACCAGTAGAAATGTTACGGGTGATTTTTCTAGTTTACCATCAAACAACCAAAGTGCTGAACTCCTTAACATTTCTCCATCAAGAACCCTGTCAACTCAGTGGAGTGCTGCAGCCAGATATGATCTTCCTCGCATATACACCTGCGATTCCTGGTGCACAGAAATGGTTGTGCCAGAGGTAGCGAAGATAACTCCTGGTGATGTCTTGGGGGCATTTTTCTCAACCCCAGTCACAGGATGTGAGGAAGACGATAGTTGTTACTGGGACTGGCACATTGACCTTTACCCAAAGGGTGTCACCTTCAAAAAGTGCATGATGATTGGTATGCTTGAGAACAGAGAAATCGATGAAGTGCTTTACAAAACTGTGAGACTGACGGTTACATCAAACACTTCAGAGACCAGGAAGGTGAAAATAAGTGTGATGGTGATTGGGGAAGAGGAAGGTCTGGAGTATGTTGTACGAGGCTTGACAAAGACCTGTATTTTTGACGACAATCATGTACTGTTCAACATCAGTGACATCATCCCATATACCAGTCTCCATGGAGACAAACCGCTTTACAAGATCGGTGACAAAAGGGACACGTTCAAGATTACAGTCGTCATACGACCTGCCTTAATGGTTTAAACATTAGCCATAGCTAGATTAAAGGTTTTAGTATCAACATGTTATATGCATGTGCCATGTTCTATGATGATGTGTAGATACAATGTCAGCATTTAAGGATCCTTGCACCACTCACAAAAAGCTTAACATATGTATTGGAAACATTATTTTCTGGCATTACACTAGCGTTGATAAATCATTTCTGAAAATAAAACGAAATCTAACAGAGCTTTAAAAAAAAAAAGATGAAATGAACCAAAAAAAGATTAACAATTTGGTCTCCATGTCAACGCCTTTCGATGCCTTCGTACAGTCTCCATGTAAAATACCTCTTTGCCATTTCTACGCACCTCATTTCTTCCATATTTTTTCTCCACCAAAAAGGCATTTTCTCTCCAATACTGGCAATAGGTAATTTGAGTAAGATCTACTTGCATTGGACAAAAATTGAAGCAATTACGGAATATTTTGGTACCTTGCTGTTTTGGTTTATTGGGAAATTAAATGACAAAATGTTATCATTTCTAACATGAATTTTAATTTATGACTTTGGGAAAGAGCATCGTTGGTTACTCAGGGCTGATTTAGCTTCCATATTCACTAATCAGATGATTGAGTAATGAAGTGAAATCAGCTGTGGGTATCTGACGCTGAGAAAGATTTGATATTCAGGAAAGGTTTGAATAATAATGTAAATTTTTCATGGTCAGCCTTGATCATCCCCCTTTCCATTCCCCCACCAAAAAAAACACCTTTCAAAAGAAAGGGCAGAACTCCAAACTTGAGTCTATTTATAAATATGACTAAGGTGATGATATATTGGATGGATATTATAAGTCATGCATGTGATCAATGTTGTTTTTAGTTTATCTGAACATGAAGGGATGATTATCATTATATATTAGTCATTTGACTTAGTATAATTTTGGATATCATTGAGAATTTTCCAAGTGTTACCAATGGAATGCATTGATAACCACTTATAAAAGAAGGTTTACATTGCTAGTATATGGGGCCGCAGTGGCCGGGTGGTTGAGGTGTCATGACCATCTACAATCACTAGCCCCTACCACTGGGTCGCAGTGGCCGGGTGGTTGAGGTGTCATGACCATCTACAATCACTAACCCCCACCATTGGGTTGCAGTTTCAGGCCTACATGGGGCAGTCACTTAGTACTGGCCACAAGACTGGTTTAATTTTCCTCTGGGTACTCCACCTTTCCTCCACCACCCAAGCCTGGCACATCCTTAATTGACCATAGCTGTTAATAGGTTTGGTTTGGTTTGGTTTTATATTGTTTAACGTCCTATTAACAGCTAAGGTAATTAAGGACGTGCATCTATGTGTGTTGTGTAAGCGTACAAGTGTGTATGAATGCTGGAGACGGGGTATGTTGCTGTGCTTGCCTCCTTGTGATAGCGCAGATCTGATGCCGACTTTATAGTGGTACCTCACTGAAATACCATGCCGAAGGCACCCAGCACAGCATTCCGCTTGGTCACATTATACTGACAATGGGTGAACCAGTTGTTGCCATTTCCCTGTTAATAGGACGTAACACACAAACAAACAAATATTGTTAGCAGGGAGGAACTCTTAAAATGGCGATCAAAATGTTATAATAAGGTAAATGTAGCATATAATTATGTAATCCTTAATTATATATTAAACTAGAATACAGTATGATCATATAGGAAAACAGTTTTAATCATATTTAACTAAATATATTGTGTATTTTGAAAATAACATTGTAAGATTTTCTTAATAGGAAAAACATTGTGTACATTTATATGTAAAACTTATTATTGTAATATACAAATTGTAATTAATAGAAGAATGATGGCTATTTTTATGTTAAAATAATTCTGTGAAATTGCCTCAAGCAGGCTTTCAGGCATCAAATTACATAGTACTTGTAAATGGTATTTTTTTAATGGTTCTAAATTTTTGCAGAAACAATTATTTTTCTTTCGAAACAATAAAACCCAAGAAATTAAAACGACATCATAAAAGTGAATATTAACCTGCTGTTTCTAAAAAAAGTAACACAGAGTCAATATCACAGTTCACCTTCACTCAGTTATGCTATCTGATCAATGAGGATGTAGGAAAGATGTGTCATCTAATATTGTAAGATAAAGACATTTACCCGGTAATCGGTATATGGTATAAATTGCTTTAACTTCAAAACCACCAACAGACATAATTGCACCTTAACTCATTAACCCCTGAAGACACATTTGAACTCTTCCAAATAAAAGATTGGAATATTTCATTATGAAATTTCAGGGGTAAAAATGAGTTAAACATTTTTTATAGATTTTCTGAAGTAGAAAAATGTTCTATATAATTATTATATTTGTCTGTATACTATTTAGTTATACAAGTGCTAGAGTTGACTTCATGTACTAATGATAAAATGCAATAAATGTACCATATTTGCCCTATAAACTTAAAAAGTAGGGATACCATTAACAGACATGGGCTTATTGATGGATAAATACACATACTTTCTACGTTACTAGAGGGAAACCAGAATTGAAGAGAGGTGGTGAACTGAAAAGCATTTCTTTTTTCAGATATAAGTGGAAGGGGCACTTATTGGAAATACACTTGAGATACATATAACAGTGAACATAGTATTAAATTAATTCTTAATTGGTGCTTAAGCAAATATCTTCTGTTTAAAGGCCTATGATTGACTTCAAAGTTTTCATATATTAACATTACTTTTTGATAATGATATGATTTACAATACTGTCTACTAGGAAATGTTTTGCTGCAGTTTCAGATTTGCCTTTTCCGCTCTCCGTAATCAGGTAAAATTTATCATTACAGCATATATAGGTAAACAGCATAATAAACATTGTCACTAAATGTGAAGGGCGAAATTAACTCTGGGCGAAAATTGATTCGCTAGGCAAAACCTTTCCTGGTATACAGTATGTAGAATACTGTCAGGATACATGCTTTAGTCGTTAGTCTATTTTTGCGCTTTTCGTGCTCTAAATCATGAGATAAATTAGGATTGCACTAGTACCTTGGTAAATTTCTGTATATTGTTTTCTATTACATATAATGCGAGTGTGCCAATTCATCAATGAGTTAATCTGTTCAGTTTTGATGATACGCTAACATTTGTTTGAGCTAAAATAAGTTTGTTTACAGTTTGTAGGAGTAGAGATCTTATTTGGAGATGATTTCATTTTTAGCTCACCTGGCCCTTCGTTTCCAGTTTGTTTGTTAGAATTTATTGTAGAAAGTTAAAGACTGTTTGAAACAGTATCTTATTTTGTGTTATATATTAATTCTATGTACCTGCTTTGCTTACAGATTTGTTGGATAACAATTTATTTTTTGTTCAAGTTTTCCTATTATCATACAGAGATAGTGTTGATTGTTAATGACGAGACCGGTGGTACATTACACGGAGTACTGGTATATATATCATGGTGAGATAGTGTTGATTGTCAATGACGAGACCGGTGGTACATTACACAGAGTACTGGTATATATATTCATAGTGACACAGAGTACTGGTATATATATCATGGTGACACAGAGTACTGGTATATATATCATGGTGACACGGAGTACTGGTATATATATCATGGTGACACGGAGTACTGGTATATATATCATGGTGACACGGAGTACTGGTATATATATCATGGTGACACGGAGTACTGGTATATATATCATGGTGACACGGAGTACTGGTATATATATCATGGTGACACGGAGTACTGGTATATATATCATGGTGACACGGAGTACTGGTATATATATCATGGTGACACGGAGTACTGGTATATATATCATGGTGACACGGAGTACTGGTATATATATCATGGTGACACGGAGTACTGGTATATATATCATGGTGACACGGAGTACTGGTATATATATCATGGTGACACGGAGTACTGGTATATATATCATGGTGACACGGAGTACTGGTATATATATCATGGTGACACGGAGTACTGGTATATATATCATGGTGATTGTTTGCCTTTAACCCTTAGAGTGCTACATTACACGGAGTACTGGTATATATATCATGGTGACTGTTTGCCTTTAGCCCTTAGAGTGCTACATTACACAGGGTACCGGTATATATCATGGTGACTGTTTGCGATTAAGAATGGAGTATTTGAAATTTCCATATGATAATAAAAAAATGTAAATTCTACAATATCGTTTTGTAATCTTGTTTTTCCAACAATGATACTTTGTTTTCCTTGCATTTTCCCTATAGTTTACATTGAAAAGTTAAAACTCCCTTTTGTAATCACTAAGCTTTTGAGCTAATAGCGTTAATATTTGAAGTTCAACACTAGTGAAAACTGTCTAGATTCACAGATGCATACCTAATGAAGGCTTCAAAAGACATTTTTGTCGAGTTTAGAGTGCTACAGACTTCTGTTTTTGATAACTGGAAGTTTACTTGCCAAATTGGTGAAGCAGGCGGGGAACACCCCCCGTCTTTTGACTCCATATAAATTAGTCATCACATATCAAAATCTACTGAAGCTAGACATTTTTCCAAAGTTCAATATCTGTAGATTTCTTGATAAAAAAATGTCAACAATTACACACTCTAATTACTCAGAGGCAATGTATTTAAATTTTTAGGTAGGGGTTATAATCATATGAAACACCTGCTGATTGGCTGATTTAGTTGTGTGGGTCCTTAAGAATCCAAATATTCCTAACGTTAGCTGTAATGTTTGAAATTCCTTATTCTATGGAAACGTGTCTGTAAACACCTATAAGTTATTTTCTTCTGTTTAGAAAGCATTGGATCATGATCAATGGCAGTTACGTTGATAAGTCTTCATTATTCTAACTGTGGTAAGAGAATGCTTGTGTGACCACCTCAATAAAGAGACCACCTGTGTTAACAGATCACTGTTAATGTTCCCCATTGTAATGATTCCTTTGTGAATTGAACCTGTATTAAAAGACTGTGTTAAAAAAGACCACCTGTATTAAGAGATAACCTGTATTACCAGCCCACCTGTATTAAGAGATACCCTGTATTACCAGACCACCTGTATTAAGAGATAACCTGTATTACCAGACCACCTGTGTTAAGAGACCATCTTTGTGACATCCCCAGGGTGGTCTCTTACTACAGGTTTGACTATGTGTTCTGAAGTCATCCAATGTATGTCCTTCTGATGTCAGTCTAATTGTTACTGCAGGATAAAAGTGATATTGAAGTTTTAATCGACCAGATACAGTTGATCCATGGTAATCCAGTCACCAGTTATTAAGATATTACGACATTCATTTTGTGTTTTCAGGAAAATCATTCTGTTCTATTCAGAAATATTTCAGTAAACTTGCTGTTAAACATGCTGCCTCCTATTTTGAACAAGGTTGGTCTGTATATCATTTCTAGGTGAAGGTTCTTGTGATAATCTTGAACAGGAAAAGGTTCCAGTGGGGATCCTGTATAGGCAAAAGTTCATGTGGGATCCTGTCCAGGCAAAGGTTCATGTGAGGATCCTGTCTAGGCAAAGGTTCATGTGAGGATCCTGTCTGGGTAAAAGTTCATGTGGGATCCTGTCTAGACAAAGGTTCCAGTGGGGATCCTGTCAAGGCAAAGGTTCATGTGAGGATCCTGTCTGGGCAAAGGTTCATGCGAGGAGCCTGTCTGGGCAAAGGTTCATGTGAGGATCCTGTCTGGGCAAAGGTTCATGCGAGGAGTCGGTCTAGGCAAAGGTTCATGTGAGGATTCTGTCTGGGTAAAAGTTCATGTGGGATCCTGTCTAGACAATGGTTCCAGTGGGGATCCTGTCAATGCAATGGTTCATGTGGGATCCTGTAAATGCAATGGTTCATGCTGGGATCCTGTCTAGGCAAAGGTTCATGTGGGGATCCTGACTAGACAAAGTTACATGTAGGGATCCTGTCTTGACAAAGGTACATGTGGGGATCCTGTCTAGACAAAGTTACATGTAGGGATCCTGTCTAGACAAAGGTACATGTAGGGATCCTGTCTTGACAAAGGTACAAGTGGGAATCCTGTCTAGGCAAAGGTTCATGTGGGGATCCTGTCTGGGCAATGGTTCATGTGGGTATCCTGTCTAGACAAAGGTACATGTAGGGATCCTGTCTTGACAAAGGTACATGTGGGGATCCTGTCTAGACAAAGTTACATGTAGGGATCCTGTCTAGACAAAGGTACATGTAGGGATCCTGTCTAGACAAAGGTACAAGTGGGAATCCTGTCTAGGCAATGGTTCATGTGGGGATCCTGTCTGGGCAATGGTTCATGTGGGTATCCTGTCTAGACAAAGGTTCATGTGAGGATCCTGTCTAGACAAAGGTACATGTAGGGATCCTGTCTAGACAAAGGTACATGTAGGGATCCTGTCTAGGCAATGGTTCATGTGGGGATCCTGTCTAGGCAATGGTTCATGTGGGGGATCCTGTCTAGGCAATGGTTCATGTGGGGATCCTGTCTAGACAAAGGTTCATGTGGGGATCCTGTCTAGACAAAGTTACATGTGGGGATCCTGTCTAGACAAAGGTACATGTGGGGATCCTGTATAGACAAAGGTACATGTAGGAATCCTGTCTAGACAAAGGTTCATGTGGGGATCCTGTCTAGACAAAGGTACATGTGGGGATCCTGTCTTGACAATGGTTCATGTGGGGATCCTGTCTAGACAAAGGTTCATGTGAGGATCCTGTCAAGGCAAAGGTTCCTGTGGGGGATCGTGTCTAGGCAAAGGTTCATATGGGGATCGTGTCTAGGCAAAGGTTCATATGGGGATCGTGTCTAGGCAAAGGTTCATGTGGGGATCCTATCTAGACAAAGGTTCATGTGTGGATACTGTCAAGGCAAAGGTTCATGCTAGGCAAGGGTTCATATGGGGATCCTGTCTAGGCAAAGGTTCATGTGGGGATCCTATCTAGGCAAAAGTTCATGTGGGGATCCTGTTTAGACAAAGGTTCATGTGAGGATACTGTCAAGGCAAAGGTTCATGTGGGGATCCTATCTAGGCCAAGGTTCATGTGAGGATCCTGTCTAGGCAAAGGTTCATGTGTGGATACTGTCTAGACAAAGGTTCATGTGAGGATACTGTCAAGGCAAAGGTTCATGTTGGGATCCTGTCTAGGACAAAGATTCATGTGTGGATATTGTCAAGGCAAAGGTTCATGTGTGGATATTGTCAAGGCAAAGGTTCATGTTGGGAGCCTGTCTAGGACAAAGATTCATGTGTGGATATTATCAAGGCAAAGGTTCATGTGTGGACATTGTCAAGTCAAAGGTTCATGTGGGGGATCCTGTCAAGGCAAAAGTTCAGGTGGGGATCCTGTCTAGGCGAAGGTTCATGTGTGGATATTGTCAAGGCAAAGGTTCATGTGGGGATTCCGTCTAGGCAAAGGTTCATTTGGGGATATTGTCAAGGCAAACATTCATGTGTGGATACTGTCAAGGCAAACGTTCCAATGGGGATCCTGTCTAGGCTAAAGGTTTATGTGTGTTTTGTCTAGGCCAAAGGTTCATGTGGATATCCTTTCTAGGCAAAGGGTAATGTGGGAATCTTGTAAATGCAATGGTTCATATTTGGATCCTGTAAATGCAATGGTTCATGCTGGGATACTGTCTAGGCAAAAGTTCTTATGAGGATCTTGTCTAAGCAATGGTTCCTGTGGGGATCCTGTCTAGGCAAAGATACATGTGGGGATCCTGTCTAGACAAAGGTACATGTGGGGATCCTGTCTAGACAAAGGTTCATGTTGGGATCCTGTCTACACAAAGGTTCATGTGGGATCCTGTCTAGACAAAGGTTCATGTGAGGAGCCTGTCTAGGCAAAGGTTCATGTGGGGATCCTGTCTAGGCAAAGGTTCCTGTATGTATCATGTCTAGGCCAAGGTTCATGCACCAATATTAGTGCATTAGCACCAATTTTATGCCATGGCGCAGCGTCCGACGTCCGTCTATCAACTTTTCCTTTAAAACGCTACTTGTCCTGAACGGCTTTTTAAAGCAAATTTAGCTAAGTTCCCCTTCAGGGCCCCGCCCCCCTGACCACAGGGGTCAAACCAACCTCATTTACCTTCGGGCAGGTGAGCTAATAATGACTCTGGGCCTTATGTTTCTATAAGTGTTTAAGGTAAAATGTTAAAGACTGACAGCACAAGTATTGTAGCTCAATCTCACAGGCATTTCATGTCAGGGCGTTAAAAGAATGTATATGTTTCTCACACTGTAAAGTGCCTGTGCACACATATAAATTGACTTAATTTCCTCCCAGTCAAACTATCGCCCTTCGCCCATGATATCAATTTTTGTCCAGTGTTAATTTTGACCTTCACATTTCATTGCTATATATATTATGTTGTTTACTTATATTTGCTGTAATGATAAATTCTCCCTCATTACGGAGGGCAAGAAAGGCGAAAGTTAAACTGCAGTGAAAGTTTCCCGGTATACAGTGTATAATTTCCACGGTATACAGTGTATAGTTTACTTTTTCCATTTGACACCACAATAAATGTTTGCACATAAAACAAAGATGGCCACACTAGATAAATTATACTTTATTGTCAGATTCTGTTATACTTCATACTGCAGCAGTCAACATCATTTTTGGGTGCATTAACAAATACAAACATATACTATGAACTTGATCGTCTTTGATAGTGTATAATGTATATTACAAAACGTCTGGTACAAAACCTATAGCTCTCGATCAGTGTTATCAGTGAGGATATTGTACTGTACATATCTAAGTCATTCCAATGAGTTATCACAGCATCAGGTTTATATACATCACATTGGAATCGATACGAAGAAAAAATTGGACATTTTACTATCAAGTGCATACAACCGTGAGTAAAACAGCTGGAAAAAATAACAGAATTTTCCCCACAAATCGCTGAATTAAATATCTTAAAAAATATAAGAAAAAAAAGAAAAAAATCAAGATCATTTTACACATTTTGTGTTATCTTTTGGTTGTCAACTTTTATTTCTTCCACAATTTTATAGCTATTTTTATATTCTATAACTTATACCATTATAATAAAGTACCGGTGTATTTAAGCTGTTTACACGGGCTTCTAAATTCACGATCCAAACACGCAACCTTTATTGAAGTACATATTTCTACAGCAATTATAGTACTCTTCAATTTTAGAATATTAACAAACCAAATCCTGGAGCATTTTATCTGACAGGGAAGGATTGGCCTGGCTCGAGTGTTCCGGTACATGTACGTGTATTACATGTATAACCTTACACCAATACATATCTGTATGTGTAACCCTACAGGGACATCAACAATTGCACCTTGCCAGTCACAGATGACAGTTTATATTTAAAAGTGCAAATCAGATCTTGCCAAATCATAAAAAGAATAAAGTCTAATTTCAATTAGTAAAATTAGGTCATTTACAAAATGTACATATATTTTGTGTAGTCTGTACCTGCAGACTTTCACGTACAATGTACATTATATTTGTACACTATTTAAATGTATGTACAATGTTTTTATATAAAAAGCAAAAATTAGATAACTTGTGTTAACTAAACTAGGATGGACGGAGAGTTTAACTTGGGGTAAAAAATGTGTGTCTTAATTGATAAAGAAGGGGGCTGCTCTAAAAATGTTGACCTTATATTGTCTACACTGTTGGAATTACTCAATCCTTTCTCCTATATACCAATTTTAAGTTGATTTTTATCCTACAGTTCAGATATATGTTTGTAACGATTCAGTGTTACATGGAATTTTACTATTAATCTCCCAGCAATGTATTGCCTATTGAAAATCTGAGACTTGAGGAAATTTCAAGAGTTGAGATGTTTTATACAAGCGTAATGTTATCAGAAGAAAACTATACTAGTTATACTAGGTTGATCTTTTGTGCAATCAGAGATAGATTTACAGTTTAGAGTAACTTACTAGGGCATATAAAGGATACGGGAAGGTGCATACAAGACAGTTATGGTATTTGTATATCCATGCTTGCAACATGAGTATTGATATTGTAAGTGTTCATTTTACGTTCTCTTTGAGAGAAAAAAACCCATAGAAATATTGCAAATTTTCAGTCATAACATGAAATCATATTATTGCATCAACAAAATAGGTAACGGCTGTAGTGAAGATATTGATGTCTAACAATGAATGTGTGTATGTGTCGCTATGGCGCCCATATAATGGATGAAAATACACAAATATCTGGACGGAATCCTCTGTGAATATTTGTAAATACTACAGAGTAACAATTTTTATAGTACCTCTACACAAAGTATCTTGTCTATACCAAACTTTGGTGAAATATGAAAACCTGTATAAAACAACCTTCATGGAGGTCCAGTGGAACAGATGTCTGGGTAAACTAAACCTGTGTAATCTGAAAACCTGTATGAACCAGACATTCAAAGAGGTCTGGTGGTATACATTTCTATTGTAAGCAGAACCTGTGTAATTTGAAAACCTGTATAAACCAAACATTCAAAGAGATACCTGTTAGTACACATTTTCTATCTATACTTTGAAATTATGTAGAAGACCTGTCACACTTACATCAAAAGGATTTGTTTATTTGTATTACTTATCAAAGTAAATGCAGCTCTCTGATTGGTCAGTTTATCATAAAAAGTAAAACAACCACAGGACTAGACATCCTGGGCTTATTAGAGGTAAAATACTGTAACGTATTTTATATTTGTTTTGACTCTTCACTAACTTTTATAGTGAGACATTGTAATGGTTTTTCTCGAGCTGAAAACTCCCAAACAATAAAAACAATTGTCTACATTATTACAAGTATAAAAATTGTATCTTATATTTGAATTAAATCTATTGCTAATATATGTTTATTTTATAAATAGGTCTTTGATTGTCAGCACTTTAATCTGTCAATCTATTAAGTAAGTGATTTATTACAAGTCGTCTGTTATATACATAGTCAAATAAATGCATGAATTTATACATTTTAAACAAAACGTATTACTCAAGATAATAAACAAACTAAAAAAACCTTGACCTTATAACACGGGATCTGACTGTGCTCAAAATTCTGTGTCAGACATGATTCTGAACAACTCTGGTGAATTATTAAATATAGAGAAGAGTGGCAACCAATGAACTACAAATTTCTCCGCTTTTCAATTACAGTTTATGCATTTATTTTCACCTTTTCCAAGGTTAATCTCTTAAACAGGGACAATAATATAAAATATTTTTATAACTACAAAGTTAACACGCTTATTGCAAACTCTGATACCTTACAATCTGAAGAATCCATTTTGTCCATCCCTTCATTAAACACAATTAATATTCTAACCAAAGAAATGGAGCTAAATGGAAACACTCTACCCAAAGTCAGTGAAGCAAAAAATATAGGTCACACCGACCTACTTTTAAAATACTTGTGCAATACTCTTCAAGATGAAGCTTGATGATAGGAGAATATACTTCTGGAAATATATAATCTAGGAACTAATTGCTAAGAATAACCAAGATGTAGTATGGACGGATGATTATGGACGAGAAAATAAATCATTTAATTGCACCCTCCACCCTGTGAGGGGAATGAAAATATCAATAAATAATAACATAATATTCATGAGGTAATTAAGTACATATGTACTATTATACAGCCCAGGATAACATGTATTTTTGGGGTCCTCATGTGTCAAAGTTCACCAGAACAGAACTGTACGAAGTATTTGTCTATAAATCATGAGATAAAGACACAGTGAATATGTAAAGACGCTGAAAGTTTGATGTTACACAGCAATGTATGCCAAACAAAAATGTTTTCTTCAAAATTTTCTTCACAATGAAAATTTCATAATACCATGTACATGTACAGTAAAAGTTTTACATTTGTTTGATCACTTATGATTAACATTTCTACTTTTTTTTACGTGACAATTTTCCCCCCATCATCTCAATACATATCATTGTTTACATAACATCTGGATTTCTATTGGACAATTCTCTTTCCCCAGTCATCCAATCATCTTTGAAATCAGCAGTTCTCATAATGAAGTAAGCTCTTGAGTTGTTTGTAAGCTGGCTTCCTATTGGATGACACAAGCCTTGCTACCGTCACTTCGATTACCTCCCGCAGACGTAGGCCGCTTCTGTCCCCCTCCTGTGGGCTTGTTGTTTGTAAGCTGTGGGGTAAAAAAACATTCAATAATGGAAGTGCTCTATAAATCTTTCAATATCAACAATTTAAAAATTAAAAAAAAAATGTTCTAAGAAAATCTTTAAATAATTTCACTTCATTCAAATTCCATTTAATATTTGGATGTTGGCAAAGAATTTTTTCTTTTATAATTTCTTTCAATAAAATAATAAAATCAACAATATTTTTTTTTTTTTTGATACCAATACTTTGAAACAATATGCTCATTAATTACCATTAAATCTAGCCTTCATACAAATTTAACAAATTGAATATTGAAAAGGCATGCTTTGTAAATTGGTGCTATAATGTTAGTATTGCAGCATGCTATTACAAACAATAAACAAACATATCCAAGATGCATATAAAGTTACATACTTTCAAATATATTGTTAAATTACTTTTACAAATTCGCTATAATAATAATTAAATTTCCTATTAAATTCTCAAAATCATTATATTCTGAAATAAAACAAACAAAACAGAATATCTATAGCAGGTAAAAGATTAAACAAAACTTGAGAAGTGTAAAGGTTGAGGTCAGGTCTGTGACACATTAATAAAAGCTTGAGAAATCTAAACAGGCACACCAGTATAAGACAGGAAAACCTCGGACTATACAAGTCTACGTTACTGTAATATTAAACCTCGGACTATACAAGTCTATGTTACTGTAATATTAAACCTCGGACTATACAAGTCTACGTTACTGTAATATTAAACCTCGGACTATACAAGTCTATGTTACTGTAATATTTACACTAATTACATTGTATTGTATATCATGGTAATTATTAAAGGGCCTATAGTAACTATTTACTTTCACTAAATTGTAGTGTATTTTGTGGTGTACTACTGCCAGAACAAGAGGCCCAGAGGGCTTGCATCGCTCACCTGGACATTTCAGCAATCATATGGCAAAATGTTCTCATTTAAAGTAATATTGCACACGTCTCCCAATTAAGAAACAGTCTCTCAACACCCTTTCTATTTATAACGTTAGATTTCTGGGTCTCAAGGATGCTTCAAAGCAAATTTGGTGAGATCCCTTGATGTGTTAAACTTATTCACCCCTGAAGACACAATTTAACTCTTCCAATTCAATGGTTATAATAGTTTATCATGAAATTTCAGGGGCGAAAATTACTTAATGACACCAGTACTGGAGAAGTAAGATTTTAAAAATTTGCCTCTCTGGGGGACGACGACTTTGTCTTCGCTAACAAAGACATATCAGATATCCTGCGTGTCCTGTTTGATATCACAGATATCTTGTGTGCCTCGGTAGATATATAAGATATCCTGTGTGCCTTGTTTGATATCACAGATATCCTGTGTACCTTGTTTGTTATCATCGATATCTTGCATGCCTTGGTAGACATATCAGATATCCTGTGTGCCTTGTTTGATATCTCAGATATCATGTGTACCTTGACAGATATATCAGATATCCTGTGTACCTTGACAGATATTTAAGATATCCTGTGTACCTTGACAGATATATAAGATATCCTGTCTACCTTGACAGATATATAAGATATCCTGTGTACCTTGACAGATATACCAGATATCCTGTGTACCTTGACAGATATTTAAGATATCCTGTCTACCTTAACAGATATACCAGATATCCTGTCTACCTTGACAGATATTTAAGATTCCCTGTGTACCTTGCCCGATAGCTCAGATACCCTGTATGCTTTGACAGGCGTTTTCGGTCCTGTAATAGTTATATCATCTTTACCTATCTATCATCCTCATAACTTACTTGTACTCTTTCAAAACAGATTTTGGAGGTCTGAGACAGTTACCCTCGGTGGAGTCAATACCAAGAGAATCCTATTACTCTCACATTCAAAGTGATGTCATTGTCGATCATCACATGATGGCTACTATAAACACAAGATGATTAACTGTCAAACATTTACCCTTTTTTTTTCAAATGTTGATTTCCTGAAAAAAGGAAATGTTAGTAATATTCACTTGATCATGAAATAAAGGAATCTCAACACCACAAGGACAGTTTGTGTTATTAACTGTCGACATGTTTTGGCCTGCTATGCGGGGCCTAATGACGGCTGAATAGTAGGCCGAAACATGTAGACATGAAATAACACAAAACGTCATTCTGGTGTAGAGATTCCTTTATTCCTTGACTATGTTTTATTAGTAAGGAGCTCTATAGAATGCACTCACGGATCCACCCTAAGACACTACCGCAAAGTTCTACATAAGGAGCTCTATAGAATGCACTCACGGATCCACCCTAGGACGCTACCGCAAATTTCTACATAAGGAGCTCTATAGAATGCACTCACGGATCCACCCTAGGATGCGACTGCAAAGTTCTACATAAGGAGCTCTATATAATCCACTCACGGATCCACCCTAGGACGCTACTGCAAAGTTCTACATTAGGAATATCGAATCACCAATCATTTGTTAATATTCACTTGAAATTTTCATGTTCTGCAAACCACTAGACTAAACAGTTTCCCAAGTCTATGAGGACTTTCATTACTAGGGAAGTCAATACTAGCCACCATACTTAACTCATTCACCCCTGATGACACATTTGAACTCTTCCCATTCAGTCCATCATCAAATTTCAAGGGTGAAAGAGTTAAAGATTTCCGATTTGTTGTGACATGAACAAAGCGGAGAAAACAAACACACTTTTATATTACAATTCTATTACATTCTTATGCCATTTACCTGGTACATTGTGAAATTCTTTGTGAGCAATTTGATTGCAAGAACATTACTTAACATGTATTGTTCAATGGACAATTTCCTGTGATTACATATTTCAGCACACATTATTGCAGCAAAATAACCACAGCTTTAAATGAAATCGCAGCTAGCGCTAGTTTTTGTTTCAGTTTTCTTTCAAGATCTTGAACTGCACAATGATGACGGACAAGGTGACAGAACATTTGGAACTCTTTCTTGTATCAATTCCTCAATTTAATCACAGGTCAACGACTAAGAAATTGAAACTAAGTTTGGTTTGACAACATTCCAACCCAGTATAACACATGCACATGATACAAGAGTTCCTTATCATAGAGACTGAAAAATAGGTGTTTCAATTAAGAAAACAAATTCACTGTCAACAAGAAGCAGTACATAATAAGCCCTTTGAACGAGCAGTTGTTTGTATTGTTGAAAAAAATGAAATATTTGTGCGTAACTGATGTGAAAGGAGAAATAATTGAACATACCTGGTAGATCAATGGGTGCAATCGAACACCTTCAGGAATGCAGATAATGGTGAGTACGCTCACTCTACTGAATCAGGGGGCATAACTCCATAAATTACAGTCGAATAATGGTGGTTATCAAACTTAACTCGCATGGTAATTAACCTTCCTATGACGTTTGAAGTTATTCTGTTAAAAATAACACGAGATATGAACGGACACCATTTGGTCAATTGAATAAAGGGGCATGACTCCATAAATTACCGTCAGATAATGTTGTTATCAGAACGCTCGAGATCTTGTGATAATTAATCTTCTGATGAAGTTTGAAGTTAATCCATTGAAAATAACTAAAGATAATGAGCAGACATGAACACCATTTCAGCAATTGAATAAAGGAGCATAACTCCGTAAGTTATAGTTGGACAATGAGCCTACACTAATGATATCTTATAGTATTTAAGATATATCAATACAGCATTGTTTTCATAAAATCAGAATTCAATTGCAAGTATCAATGAATTTAGCTATAGCGCTAATATTAGATCAACGTCATTGTGATGGAAGTTACCGGTATCAGTTTCTTTGTGATATCCATAGCTTTAACTTTAAGATGTGGCATGTATCCAGTACAGCTTCAAATCCTATTTACTTTGCTTTTACTACTCATGTCAAAGTGGTCCCAGTAAACACTACAGCATCCTGTGTATTGTCTGCATCCATGTAGATGATGCATTCAAAACTTTCTACAAATCCTAAAAACAAAAGTTACTCTAAAGCAATGAGATAAAAAATATGGTATCAATTTCTCATAAATGTTGTCAACTCTTTAAAAATGAACTGATATATAAATATCTCTGGATCAGTTTGATAAATTCTAGAAAACTTATATAAGACCACGATACAAGTCTGAAAAGGATTTTTATGCTGCACACAACAGTAACAAAAGGGATTCAGTATAAGATCTAGAGAGGTGAAAAAAAGATCTCTAAAGTTTGAGTGTAGAAATAGATCTCTAAAGTTTGAGAGTAGATATCTCTCTCTGAAGTTGGAGTGTAGAAATAGATCTCTAAAGTTTGAGAGTATAGATCTCTCTCTAAAGTTGGAGTGTAGAAATAGATCTCTAAAGTTTGAGAGTATAGATCTCTCTCTAAAGTTGGAGTGTAGAAATAGATCTCTAAAGTTTGAGAGTAAAGATCTCTCTCTAAAGTTGGAGTGTAGAAATATATCTCTAAAGTTTGAGAGTATAGATCTCTCTCTAAAGTTGGAGTGTAGAAATAGATCTCTAAAGTTTGAGAGTATAGATCTCTCTCTGAAGTTGGAGTGTAGAAATAGATCTCTAAAGTTTGAGAGTATAGATCTCTCTCTAAAGTTGGAGTGTAGAAATAGATCTCTAAAGTTTGAGAGTATAGATCTCTCTCTAAAGTTGGAGTGTAGAAATAGATCTCTAAAGTTTGAGAGTATAGATCTCTCTCTAAAGTTGGAGTGTAGAAATAGATCTCTAAAGTTTGAGAGTATAGATCTCTCTCTAAAGTTGGAGTGTAGAAATAGATCTCTAAAGTTTGAGAGTATAGATCTCTCTCTAAAGTTGGAGTGTAGAAATAGATCTCTAAAGTTTGAGAGTATAGATCTCTCTCTAAAGTTGGAGTGTAGAAATAGATCTCTAAAGTTTGAGAGTATAGATCTCTCTCTAAAGTTGGAGTGTAGAAATAGATCTCTAAAGTTTGAGAGTATAGATCTCTCTCTAAAGTTGGAGTGTAGAAATAGATCTCTAAAGTTTGAGAGTATAGATCTCTCTCTAAAGTTGGAGTGTAGAAATAGATCTCTAAAGTTTGAGAGTATAGATCTCTCTCTAAAGTTGGAGTGTAGAAATAGATCTCTAAAGTTTGAGAGTATAGATCTCTCTCTAAAGTTGGAGTGTAGAAATAGATCTCTAAAGTTTGAGAGTATAGATCTCTCTCTAAAGTTGGAGTGTAGAAATAGATCTCTAAAGTTTGAGAGTATAGATCTCTCTCTAAAGTTGGAGTGTAGAAATAGATCTCTAAAGTTGGAGTGTAGAAATAGATCTCTAAAGTTGGAGTGTTTTAATTACCAGGGGTAGTATATGTATAGGGAATGTATTTTGTTGTTGTGTATAAAAGTTCTGAAAGTTTTGTGATAGATGTCAAAAGATGAAGTATATTGCAAAGAAGTTCTGAAGTTGTTGTGTATGACAGAGAAGCCCTGAGAGAAATCTCTGAAGTTGTTGTGTATGACAGATAAGCCCTGAGAGAAATCTCTGAA
>NW_018406089.1:1311693-1370197 GCF_002113885.1 Mizuhopecten yessoensis
AAGCCCTGAGAGAAATCTCTGAAGTTGTTGTGTATGACAGATAAGCCCTGAGAGAAATCTCTGAAGTTGTTGTGTATGACAGAGAAGTTTTGAGATCTCTCTCTAAAGATGACTTATTACTATATTACAGAGAAGTTCTAAGAGAGATCTCTAAAGTTGGAGTTTTATAAAACATATTGATAGATCTCTGTAGTTGGATTGCACCAAAATCGACAGAAGGAACACGGAAATAGTCAGATTTCTAATTATGTTCTTTTGCTTCACTGTAGAGAGTTAAAGATTTGGTGCACCAAAAGTAGACATGCTAACTACAAAGTGTATTCAATACAAAGTAACTGAGAGATATTCCTTATCTGACACAATAGCTCTTTGAAAATCGAAAATCATCTTTAATTTCCTGGAAAGCTAACTTGTTATAATATTGTACATATATGTAACCCTCTTATATCATCTTACACACTTTGAAACTAAATTAAAAATTAAAAAAAAAAAATCTGGAAAGGGAAATATGCTATCTTGTGTTAAAGGTAAATTGATCTTACATTCTAGCAATCTAAAAGGAATTTCATTCCTGTCAAAGATAAAGTCATTTTTCATTTCTTATCAATGAGAAATTTATCTTATCTCTTCTGTCCAGGAGTAAGACAGTTTATAAACCTAACGATAAAGAGCACTTTGATCATCTCATTTTTATTTAAATGAGAAATTAATTCTCACTTTGAGTTCGAAAGAATATATTGAATTCTTCTCGAAGGGAAATCATTTTGCTATATCTTAACTGTTTAAAATGTAAACTTTATCTATTATGAAACAAGTTATTACAACTATATTAATCGTTCTTGTTGGCCTGGATGAAAGCATGCAAAGGGTCTTAATATGGGAGGAAACCTGAGTTCCAAGAGAAAACCCACATGGTTGGGCTTGTGACCATGATACCTTTTTTACATCTGATTTGTGAGTCCAACTCGAGCCGTCTTGGTGAAAGGTTAGTGTGCTATCCACTGCACCATCCAACCACCAAAAGGGGATCTTAACTAGTTGGACTTTTCAGATGAATTTAATAAAAACTACAAATGTGTAAGTAATCTTAAACTAAAGAAATACAAAGTAAATACCTTTTTAAAATTTCAGAAATATGAGGTGGAAAAAATGTACACAACTATAGAAGTAAAGAAACTTTATAACACTACAGAAATACAAAGTGGAAAAATCTTTATAACGCTACAGAAATACAAAATGGAAAAATCTTTATAACGCTACAGAAATACAAAGTGGAAAAATCTTTAAAACGCTACAGAAATACAAAGTGGAAAAAACTTTAGACCGCTACAGAAATACAAAGTGGAAAAATCTTTAAAACGCTACAGAAATACAAAGTGGGAAAAACTTTAGACCGCTACAGAAATACAAAGTGGAAAAATCTTTAGACCGCTACAGAAATACAAAGTGGAAAAATCTTTAGACCGCTACAGAAATACAAAGTGGAAAAATCTTTAGACCGCTACAGAAATACAAAGTGGAAAAATCTTTAGACCACTACAGAAATACAAAGTGGAAAAATCTTTAGACCGCTACAGAAATACAAAATGGAGTAACTTTACGTTTATCAGAATTACTGGGTGAAGAAACAGTGTACCATTACAGCAATACAAAGTGAAGTAACTTCATTCTTTACTGAGTGAAGTAACATACTGAAACACAAAGTGACGCAGCTTCATACAAAGTGGAATAACTTGATACCAGTACAGTAAAGGGTGGAACAACTCAAGCAGCGCTGTTTCTGGGCACATGTATAGACACAATAGCAATAAAACAAGGGTATACACACCAAGAACAATTATACATGCATCATGGTTGAAATCTTCAAAAACTTAAAAGTTGTTTCAAAATAATCCATGTGCATGGATGGTGAAAGGGTGATCTACTTGCAACCAAAGAATTCACACGACCAATTAACGTCAAAAAACCACAGGCATCGTCATGGATACAAAATTGGGTGCCATTGGAAACTCACATTGTTATTGATTTGAAACGTTTTCGCGATGGAACTGTCGGATTTGGATCGTTTGCTATCCGAATTGTTCATAAACGGCGCAAGATCAACAGATGCCAGAGAATCGCGATCCCCGTGTGAAGAATGTTGGGTAGCCTCTCTCCAAACTGCATACTCTTTCTACGGGGAGAACATAACAGCACGTCATTACTGGGTACGACATCATCAGAAAACATTCATTATTCCTCAACGCCCAGAACATTTACATACAAACTTTCACAGTAAGACGGGGTCATTGTTTTGTTGATACCTCTATTGTTCTCTATAATTACAAATGTTGCCAGTATTCATTGTCTACGTTATACACCATTAGTTGCTATTGCAAAAAACTGTATCATTGAGGAGGTTATAAATAGTATTTACCCTTTCACTACTTGACCCTAATGGACTCATCCCAGTCAATGCATGGTAGAGTCTACTACATTACATAGGGGTGTAAGGGTAAAAATAAAATAAAAACATTGTTGTTTACCATATTTATCCTTTAATAAGCCTAGCAAGCTAACACATGATCTCTGACTCAAAGTAGGGGTGGGCTTATTAGACGACAACATCAGAGCATTCGTCAGCATTTGCACTTATTACCACACATTATTGGCGTATTGCCCAATAAATATGTGTAAGTCGTTTCTTTTAAAACTCAGTAGCAGGGAAATACAGCTGCCAGTGTCAGAGAAGAAAAAAATTATATTCGGAAAATTTTCTCTCATTTTGAATCTTTATATTATATTCATTGTGAGGAAAATTTTCCCTGGCAGTGATGACAATATGTTCTAACAGGTATTTACAATAATTTAAAATCGTTTAGTATATATTCTGTATATCAACTCTGGTCCACTCAAGTTCTAAATAGAGGGAGAATGCTTTAGCAGTGAATCATGTCACCACATGGAAAACATACATACCTAATTATGGTGATAAAATACTGCTGATAAGCCCATGCCTGGTAATAGGCCCACCAATAATTATTGCAGTACAGTAGAAATGCCAGCAGCTGCTAACTCATTGTCCTGTAATAAGCCCCCCCCCCCCCCCCTATTTTCAGTCAGAGCTAATGTGTTTACACCCTGGGTTTATTGCAGGATAAATATGGTACAAATATATGTATGAACAGTTGTTTTTAAAATTCATGCCAGTATGAATGGAAATCGGCTACATCCATATTGTATAAAGCCTGCTGTAAGGCTTCATGTAAAATTGACATCCTCCCTACTGCGGTATTACAATGACTGGAGATGGTGAATACCACACATCAAAGGTAAATCAGCGTACACAGGATGATCAAGGTGTTTATTGCGATGATGTGGCAACTAAAAAAGCACACATAAAACTGAACGCAGTGATAAAATAAGCTGATGATGACAAAACACAGCAGTTCACATTCCCCAAATCATCATTCAAGCGTTTTTAACCCCTTTCACCCCTAGGTAACTTTAGTAGACTCTACCATGCATTTATGAGGATGAGTCCATTATGGTCTACAATGGTGAAAGGGTTTAACAAGTTGTTGCAAAGACATCATATTCAAATCAAACAACTGTATTGCTTGACTACTGCTTTTTGGGTATCCATCCACTCACCTTTCTAAAATATCAATCCATTTCATTTTAAAAAAGAAAGGATTCAAATGAATGACTTACTGTTCCCAATATTATTTTCAGATATAAAAGCCCACCAATAAAAAACACCCATTAAATGTATATGCCATTAACAGATACAGAAGGAAAGTTAAGGATCCCTGCCCCACTGCAGGCAAAAAGGATAATTCCTTTGTAGTTTTTCATACAGAGTTACCTCCCCTTCTTCTCATTTTGTATAATAACTGTATAAGGACTTGGCCTATGAATTACTGCTGATCAGGTGATCATTTGGTTGGATTTACCACATTGTGATCAGAGGTCAAGGATCTAAAGTCTGGCCCTGTTTTAAATTTTCTACAGGAATGTTCTTATAGAATTTTTTTTGCTTATTTCACTCTTATTATTTCCACAAATATTTCTGTAAAGCATGTTTTTCTTTTCTGGATTGATTTATCAAAGCTATTTTTATGCCAGTGAAAAATACATCCAATTCACTTTTACATTTTTTAGTTATGGTGCAGAGATCTTTAAATGAATAATCCAACATTTCTAAATATGTTTTTTATGTATTTGCTCTTGAATCTGAAACACCAGCCTGTTTAATTACAGACATTACAGAAACTTTGAATAACAAATCTCCTTAATCTTAAACACCCTTTTCTTTTGTTTCCTTTGCAAAATATAGGAGATTTAAGCTTAAACTCATTACCACAACACATATTTCTCAATTTCTGATTTTTAAAAATTTGGTAATGAATCTAAAACATATGTATATCTGATTTCTTTCAGGTACAAAAGGAAATTTCATTCAAACATAGTACATACACATTACTACAAAATTTGATCACCACAGTACACCACAGTATACCACAGACCACAATATACCACAGATCACAGTATATCACAGTATACCCCACCACAACATCTACAGTTACCCTGACAGCTACCACAAACACAAGCATTCAATCTCAGATCTGGATATTAGCACTATCTAATATTTAAAACGCTTATCCAAGAATTGAAATCATTGGTGCACATTTGTTTTACATAAAAACTTAAGAGTTACGAAACAAGAAGTGCAATTCTAAAACTGTCTTAACATCAAACCCCTTCCTGTCAGTGGGAATCTCCTCTTCCAGTGTGTACCATTTTCTGAGTGAAACAACCCCCTCCCCCTCGCTTATAAAAACCCCCAACCCCTCCAGTATGTACCCTGGCTATCCTGAGTAAAGAGAGCCCCCATTGCCCAGTGCACCCTATCCTGAATACAAGAGGCCCAGAGGGCCTGTATCGCTCACCTGTTTCTTTTGTTACATGCAATTGACATATAGGTAACTTAAGACTAAATTTGGTAACTAGAACACAAGACATTTTAACATCTGTTAAACAGTTCTGAAGATATTGCTGTTTGAAACTTGAAATTTTAATTTTAAAGCTTTTAACTCATATTGACCTTTGACCTCCGACTTGCACTTAAAGTTGACCTTTGACCTCATTACTGTAATAAAGAAAACAATTCACACAGCTGGTCTGCATAACATACCCAAGTATCATGACTCTAGTCCAAATGGTTCTTAGGATATTGTTGTTTGAAGTTTTTAACATAATTGACACCAGTGACCTTGGAAGTAGGTCAAGGTCATTTTAATGAGGAAAATTTATAACACTTCATCCCAGGTACCTACTGGCCAAATATCACGACCCTGAGCCTTATGGAAATTGAAAAGAAGATTGTCAAAGCCTTTGACCCCAACTTGCACTTACAGTTGACCTTTGACATCATAACTGTAATTTAGAAAAATATTTGTACTGCTGGTCTACATAACATACCAAAGTTTCATGACTCTAGACCAAATGCTTCTTAGGATATTGTTGTTTGAAGTTTTTAACCTATTTGAGACCTGTGACCTTGAAAGTAGGTCAAGGTCATTTTAATGAGGAAACTTTATAGCACTCCATGCCAGGTACCTACTGGCCAAATATCATGACCCTGGGCCTTATGGAACTTGAGAAGAAGATTGTTAAACATTTTAACCAAAGTTGACATTTGAACACCCCACTAGCATTTAAAGTTGACCTTTGACCTCATAACTGTACCGAGAAAAATATTCGCACTGCTGGTCTCCATAACATACCAAAGTATCATGACTCTAGTTCAAATGGTTCTTAGGATATTGTTGTTTGAAAATGTTCACATATTTGACCGCTGTGACCTTGAAAGTAGGTCAAGGTCATTTTAATGAGGAGACTTTATAGCACTTCATCCCAGGTACCTACTGGCCAAATATCATGACCCTAGGTCCTACAGTTCTTCAGAAAAGACGTTCAAAAGAAAAAGTTGACGGACGGACGCCTGACTACTGACGACGTGTATAGCCACCCCGTAATGTGCATAGCAATGCTATTCCAAGTATAGCGACCCCTCCTGTGTATAGTAACCCAATCCTGAATATAATTATTTCTTGTGTATAGTAGTAACCCAATCCTGAGTATAATGATTTCCTGTGTATAGTAACCCATTCCTGAGTATAATGATTTCCTGTGTATAGTAACCCAATCCTGAATATAATGATTTCCTGTGTAAGGTAACCCAATCCTGAGTATAATGATTTCCTGTGTATAGTTTACCCAATCCTGAGTATAATGATTTCCTGTTTATAGTAACCCAATCCTGAGTATAATGATTTCCTGTGTAAGATAACCCAATCCTGAGTATAATGATTTCCTGTGTATAGTAACCCAATCCTGAGTATAATGATTTCCTGTGTAAAGTAACCCAATCCTGAGTATAATGATTTCCTGTGTATAGTAACCCAATCCTGAGTATAATGATTTCCTGTGTAAAGTAACCCATTCCTGAGTATAATGATTTCCTGTGTATAGTAACCCAATCCTGAGTATAATGATTTCCTGTGTATAGTAACCCAATCCTGAGTATAATGATTTCCTGTGTAAAGTAACCCAATCCTGAGTATAATGATTTCCTGTGTATAGTAACCCAATCCTGAGTATAATGATTTCCTGTGTAAAGTAACCCATTCCTGAGTATAATGATTTCCTGTGTATAGTAACCCAATCCTGAGTATAATGATTTCCTGTGTAAAGTAACCCAATCCTGAGTATAATGATTTCCTGTGTAAAGTAACCCAATCCTGAGTATAATGATTTCCTGTGTATAGTAACCCAATCCTGTGTATAATGATTTCCTGTGTATAGTAACCCAATCCTGAATATGTTGATTCACTCTTTATAGTGACCCAATCCTATGTGTAGTGATTTCCTGTGTATAGTAACCCAATCCTGAGTATAATGATTTCCTGTGTAGAGTAACCTAATCCTGTGTGTAGTGATTTCCTGTGTATAGTAACCCATTCCTGAGTATAATGATTTCCTGTGTATAGTAACCCAATCCTGAGTATAATGATTTCCTGTGTATAGTGACCCAATCCTGTGTATAGTAACCCAATCCTGAGTATAATGATTTCCTGTGTATAGTAACCCAATCCTGTGTATAATTATTTCCTGTTTATAGTAACCCAATCCTGAATATGTTGATTCACTCTTTATAGTGACCCAATCCTATGTGTAGTGATTTCCTGTGTATAATAACCCAATCCTGAGTATAATGATTTCCTGTGTAGAGTAACCTAATCCTGTGTGTAGTGATTTCCTGTGTATAGTAACCCATTCCTGAGTATAATGATTTCCTGTGCATAGTAACCCAATCCTGAGTATAATGATTTCCTGTGTATAGTGACCCAATCCTGTGGATAGTAACCCAATCATGAGTATAATGATTTCCTGTGTATAGTAACCCAATCCTGAATATGTTGATTCACTCTTTATAGTGACCCCATCCTATGTGTAGTGATTTCCTGTGTATAGTAACCCAATCCTGAGTATAATGATTTCCTGTGTAGAGTAACCTAATCCTGTGTGTAGTGATTTCCTGTGTATAGTAACCCATTCCTGAGTATAATGATTTCCTGTGTATAATAACCCAATTCTGAGTATACTGATTTCCTGTGTATAGTGACCCAATCCTGTGTATAGTGACCTGACCCTGAGTATAATGATTTCCTGTGTATAGTAACCCATTCCTGAATATGTTGATTCACTCTTTATAGTGACCCCTCTGAGTGAGAATTAAGCATCCCTATCCTAAGTAGTGAGTCTGCCCTGTGTTAAATGACCCTGTCCTGGATATAGCAACCCCCTCCTGTGTACAGTGACCCTGTCCTGGATATAGCAACCCCCTCCTGTGTACAGTGACCCTGTCCTGGATATAGCAACCCCCTCCTATGTACTGTGACCTTATCCTGAGTGTAGTGATCCCCTCCTGTGAATTATAATATAAGTGACAGATATATATTTGTCCTACAATTCTCAAATATATCAGTTTTACAGATACTCTGATACAGTTCAACTTTAATACATTAAACATGCTTACTGCAAATGCTTCCTAACAACAAAAACACTGATTATGTCTGCTAGGACAAAAAAATAATATTTTAATATTAAACTGAGTTCTTGGATCCCCTGGGGTTTGTTTGTGAAAGGTGTGATTGAGTGGATGGTGAGTGGTGAAGTGATGTCAAGCTAGTCTTGATGGACAATACACTACTGTAATTAAGCCAGACACAGTCCAAACACACTACCCTAGTTTTGTAACAGTAAAAGCTCTTCTTAGGTGTTGAACATTTTCCAAGACCACAAAGACCACAAGAGTTGCTATGATAACCCTTTTAAACTGCATAAACTAAACGCATAGAACGCGTTTAGTAAACTGGTAAACGCGAAGAAGTCAAAATTCCATTTGGAAAACCTATGGAAAGTCTTCTTGAGGTAATGGTATCTTATTTTTTTCTATTCCAATACATTGCCAGCCAACTTTGTTTATGAACAAAACCAATGATGATCCTCCTAAAACATTGACAGTAAAACTTTGTTACACTGCCACCATTTTTCCTGAGAAATTTTGGCGCTATAAAGGGGTTTGGCAAAAACATGAGTAAACACCTAAAGGAATTTTTAACAAAAAGAGAAAAAATGGAACTGGAAATATGTTGGCGGTAAAATATAAGTGAGGTGGCAAATTAAACGAGGGGCATTATATCGAGGTTTTACTTTATTATGCAATGTAAATTAGTTTTGTCACACAAAATAATTTTAACCGGCATTGCACAACTGCCATAGCATCAGTGACAGATAAAACAGGGTCCGAGATGATATTTCTGGCATAGTATTTACCAATTATACCCACATTTAACTCAGAAGTGCTCTATTTCCCACTTAACACCCTCAATTCTGACTCTCTCTGGTTAACAAATAATTTTAGAATATAAAATATAGCTGTAGTATATACACTTTATATCTGTCACTACAGTCTCACAACCTGACAAGCCTGTCACTACAGTCTCGCAACCTGACAAGCCTGTCACTACAGTCTCACAACCTGACAAGCCTGTTTCCTAGTATTTTCATAACCTCCCTTCTCTCAACCTCCCCACCTTTAAATTTGCAACAAAGAAAACAATTTTCATTTCAATTAAATAAATCAGGTCTCAGCATTACAGACCTAATGTCCAGAAAGTGGAGAAACCAAATGTTAACATTCCTCCTTTAGGTTTCAGGATAGGCCGAAGTTCTCTTAATGTAAAGCAAAAAGACCAAATAGGAAAGGCAAGTCCTGAATCCAGACAACTAGAAAGAGGGAAAAGTTGAAACAATTCAAGAATTTATCCCCACAAGTACAGATATAACAAGCTAAGACTTGGTCGAAAGCCATAGAGTTTTGAGAAAAAAATGAGTAACATTTTTTCTGAGGATTAAATAGATACGAAGATAACATAGGTAAAGCATTATGAAAGGAACAATGGTATACACACTGCTGAGCAAGCTATTGTAGATGAGACGGTGAAATGAGCTTGCACATTCTATACACACACTATACAAAAATCATACATAATGCACAACGAAGCTTGGTTTACGACAGCATGATTGACAGGTGGCAGCACTACAACATCGTGAGATATACGTAAACAAATCAAAACGACAAAGTCAGCGTAATACAATATCAGCCACAGCAGCCGGGGAACAACATCGTGATGGTGCACAACTCCACTACACCATTACTACGGTGACGGTAACCAAGGAGTGTCGTCATGCGACAGAACCTGTATCGTGGGCTTACGTAAGATTTTCCGCTATGCAGAGGTAAGTCTGCATAGTGATGCTTAGCCACTTTGCAATAGGGAACCACGCCTGCATTTTTCTCAGCTTCAGTAGCGAGTTCAGTCTCCTCCTCTCCGAACACAAACAAACTGACTGTGTCATCGTCATTGATATGAACCTGTTTGCTGCTGTTTACTTTGTTGTTTTCCTGTAAGGTAAAATTCAGGCATGCATTTGTTACAGGGTTACAGAGTTACAGCGTTAGAGATAGCAAAGCCACTGGTTTGATGTTACAGCCTCCGGTACAGCATGCTCCGACTGCATGTCACTACTTAGAAATGTGGGACATATTGCCATGGAAACTAGCATATAATGGAATCTTACAAAATCTAAACTGTTAAAGTAGCAACATTGAATGTTTTGATATAAAATATGCTGAATGTAGCAATGTACAGTTGGTTCAGTTAAATAACCAATCGTTGCTGGTGTAAATTTAATACTGTACATACATTTTATTTTGTTCAATGGAATACTGCACAACTGTGTTGAATTTGTAGCTTTGAGATACTTAGGCGTCGTATGCTTAGTGCTACTTATTAAGCAATAGCAATCCTGACATTATCGTTTTTTAATTCCGACTTTAGATTTCCTTACTGCAAAAACTGACGCAAAAATATTTGTATTTTGAAACATTTGCAAAATCAACTTCCAATACAAATGTTAGATGAATGTGAAATGCAACTTTGTTTCTGGACATTCTACAGTTTGTAAGGTTCCATTGCCTGCTAACATATCCACGGTGTATAAAGCAATTAGTATTACCACTTTGCATAAACTACAGAGGGTATAGGGGATGGAAGTGTGGGAAGTTAGGATTAACAAATACACTGGAATGAATGGGTGTCCAATAGAAACCAAACATTTATAGTTTTCTTTATTAAAGCATTGTCAATTGAAAGTAATTAACAATTTATTTCTTGACAACATAGCTTCAAACAAACACTAAAATATTTACAACTTTTTTTGGTGAATTTAGCCATCGCCATAAAAAAAAATCATGACACCCCATTTGATCCAGATTAGCTGTTAGTATCTAAGAAAGGTGGTATCTGTTCCGTCCAACTTTTGTTGTTCTAATAGCTACAATGGTGACAAGATGTCAGCTTTTTAATGCTGAATATCTTAAATTGTTGGTACATTTGTATGTCTATCACTTTAACTGGTTGAATCTCTGTGTCATGAGAACTAAATCCAGTTTGCCCTGGTGATCATCTGTCCATGCTTATCTGTAGAGTCATACATTGCTTTCTAGGTGGATTCTATTTACACAGAAAAAAAAATCAGAAAAAAATACATAACAGGAGAAACATTTCAGATTGTCAATTATGAATTTAAGAGTTTTTCCCTAATTACTACATTAAGTGTAGAACAGCCGACTTAAGAAATGGCTAGGGTTTACACACTTCACATAGCTTATACATACGACTCAGGTTTACACACTTCACATAGCTTATACATACGACTCAGGTTTACACACTTCACATAGCTTATACATACGACTCAGGTTTACACACTTCACATAGCTTATACATACGACTCAGGTTTACACACTTCACATAGCTTATACATACGACTCAGGTTTACACACTTCACATAGCTTATACATACGACTCAGGTTTACACACTTCACATAGCTTATACATACGACTCAGGTTTACACACTTCACATAGCTTATACATACGACTCAGGTTTACACACTTCACATAGCTTATACATACGACTCAGGTTTACACACTTCACATAGCTTATACATACGACTCAGGTTTACACACTTCACATAGCTTATACATACGACTCAGGTTTACACACTTCACATAGCTTATACATACGACTCAGGTTTACACACTTCACATAGCTTATACATACGACTCAGGTTTACACACTTCACATAGCTTATACATACGACTCAGGTTTACACACTTCACATAGCTTATACATACGACTCAGGTTTACACACTTCACATAGCTTATACATACGACTCAGGTTTACACACTTCACATAGCTTATACATACGACTCAGGTTTACACACTTCACATAGCTTATACATACGACTCAGGTTTACACACTTCACATAGCTTATACATACAACTCAGGTTTACACACTTCACATAGCTTATACATACGACTCAGGTTTACAGACCAGGTATCAAACACCTACTGAGGAGGTCCGATTTACAAACTTCCCATGGAACAGCTTTCCGATAGAATACCCTTACGTTCCATAGAAAATCCTACTCATACAATGGCTACATGATCCAAAGAACAGCTTACCCATAGAATGGTCTAATGATCCATAAAACAGCCTACCAACAGAATGGTCTAATGATCCACAGAACAGCCTACCAACAGAATGGTCTAATGATCCACAGAACAGCCTACCAACAGAATGGTCTAATGATCCATAGAACAGCCATAGAACAGCCTACCAACAGAATGGTCTAATGATCCATAGAACAGCCTACCCATAGAATGGTCTAATGATCCACAACACAGCCTACCAACAGAATGGCTTCATGATCCATAGAACAGCCTACCCATAGAATGGCCTCATAATCCTAACACTTTAAATATAGAATAGCCTCATGATCAATAGAATAGCCTACCAACAGAATCACCTTATGGTCCATTGAATAGCCTACCTATAGAATGGGCCAGGATCCAAAGAATAGCCTACCAATAAAATGGCCTCATGATCCATAGAAAGACCTACCCATAGAATGGCCACATGATACACAGAACAGTCTACCCAAAGAATGTCCTTTGTTTGTTTATGTTTAACGGCCCATCGACGGCTGTGGTCATTTAGGGCCATGGTGAATTTTGTTTGATTTTTTTTTTTAACAAACATGTGAATAGCAAAAATAAAATCAGATAAAATGGTTCATTTTAAAAGCATTTGCATTGTATGTGTAGATAATTAAAAATAAAAAGGGGGTTAAAATAATAAAAGAGATAACGAATAGATGATATGGAATATGTGAATGTCCTAATGATTCACAGAACAGCCTACCCATAGAATGGCCTAATGATCCATAGAATGACCAATCCATAGAATGGCCACATGATCCATAGAACAGTCTAAATATCGAATGACCTCATGATCCATAGAACAGTCTACCAAAGAACAGCCTACCCATAGAATAGCTTCATGATCCATAGAACAGCCTACCCATAGAATGGCCACATGATCCATAGAACAGCCTACTCATAGAATTGCCTCATGATCCATAGAACAGTCTACCCATAGAATGACCACATGATCCATAGAACAGCCTACCCATAGATTGACCACATGATCCATAGAACAGCCTACCCATAGAATGACCACATGATCCATAGAACAGCCTACCCATAGAATGCCTCATGATCCTTAGACCAGCCTACCCATGAATGCCTCATGATCCATAGAACAGCCTACCAATAGAATGCTTCATGATCCATAGAACAGCCTACCCATATAATGCCTTATGCTTAATTGAATAGCCTCTCTATAGAATGGGCCAGGATCGATAGAATAGCCTACCCATAGAATGGCCTCATTACCCATAGAATGGCCTATATATTTAAAAGACTACATAATGAAACAGATTACACTAAGAACTGACCTACATTTTGTAACCAGTTACAGCCTATTTATGAACAGCTATATATAAGTACCCATAGAAAAGTCTATGTTGGAAAACATTTATTATTTTCAACAGAACAGAAAGCTGAAACAACATAAACATTATCCTTTTATTGCATTCTTACCAATATTTCCAGGCCTACCTATACTGCAGATATTAATTATAAATATAGAAATAAGTTGACAGAACAGATATCTCCGGGTATACTAAACTAAGGGAAGGATTACATTAGTAATACATGAGGTTAGGTGACATCAGTAGCATATCTACATGTGAATGGTTCTTACATTGCTGCCTGTTTTCAAAGAGCGCACAAATTTTTGACCTTGTAACACCTGTACGGGAAAAGATACAACAGAAGATAAAATAGAATTTCCACGCAATACACTGTGGCTGTTAAACATGTTGACAAAAACACTGAAGACGTCTCAACGATTTCCTTGTTTACGTAATAATGAATATATACAGTCAAATACTTACCAGTGTTTAATAATTTAATTTCATCGGTACTACTTTTAGTTAAATATCTCAAACAGCAATGGATATGTCCAACATCTGTTTGGACGGGTTCTAGTGAACAGTTCAGGCCACGTTGTATCTAAATACACTGTACTTGTATCAGATTCAGGGTGTTAAGTACAATCATCAAAAATAGCTGGAACTTAATTGTGTTGTAGTAAAATACAAGTAATATAGTCTCCTTGTTCACAACTTACATCACAAAACTTACATCACAAACTATTCTGGTAATGCAAGGAACTAACTCTGGCAATGCAATAACATTCTGGTAATTGAGAGAACTAATATCAGTAATACAATTAACCTATTTTGGTCATACAATGAATCAATTTGGGCAATACCATGAACTAACTCTGGTAACGGAGTGACCTAATTTCGGAAATACTAAATGAACTTATTTCGGCAACACAACAAAACTAATTTCAGCAATGCAATGAACTAATTCTGGTAATTTAATAAACCAATTTTCGGCAATACAATGAACTAATTTTCAGCAATACAATTAATTAATTTCGTAATACAATAAACTAATTTCGTAATACAATGAACTAATTTTGGCAATACAATAAACTAATTCTGGTAATTTAATAAACTAATTTTCGGCAATACAATGAACTTATTTTCAGCAATACAATAAACTAATTTTGGTAATACAATAAACTAATTTGGCAATACAATGAACTAATTCTGGTAGTGCATTCTTAAAAACACAGGCTACGGTGGAGGTTCTGGTAACATTTACATCATATCTGAAATAGCCTGTTATTGAAAATCCACTGTTTTCGATGTGGTTCTGAAGAACTGACCATTTGTCATATTGTTCTTGCCCTTGAATTCAAAATTCACCCATGTCCCTTGCTTACATTAGATTAAATGTTTAACAGATTTTGTATACTGATTAGGTTATTGCCATTGGATCTAGAATACACCTTATTTTACAGTTAACATCCGACAGATTTTGAAAACCTATTTTTTAGCGCTTAGACCTGGAATTCACCCAATTTACAGTATCTGACACAACATTTGCAACTCTGTGCTTATTTTATTTTTAAGGGCAAAAACAAATTCCCATTCTTCAACAACGTAGTTTCAAGGATTAATATTCCGACTTGAAAAGAACACCAGTATATCGTCAGAGTGATGGAAGTCAATATCCTTTTCATCCTGTTCAGCCTGCGTCTTAAAACATAGTATTCTGTTTCATCTTTTTTTCCATTATTTTAGTTTTTAAAATTTATTTTGAAGACTTGTACACTGAGTAGAGTAGCTAGTATTCTACTCTATGGAGTATGTAAGATTCACTCACCAAAAACAGCGTTAACCTCTCTAAATTTTAAATACACAAAGCTGGGATGGGGTAAAGATTCTTTGGGATAGCGTAAAATGTGTAAAGTTTAATTGATACCTGGATATCTCTAACTAACGGTTAAAAATAGTTAATGGTTTCTCTGGGTAAAAAAAGTGTCAATTTCAACTATTGGAAAATTGGTGAAAATAATGAGAACATTGGAATAATTTTCCAACAGGACGACAGTGAAAAAAACAAGAAAATTACGAATGAATTCTTATCTAGTAAGCAAACCCGACCAAAGCAAGGAGTTTTTGGGTGCGGCAGTGCCACACAGGCGTCTATAAGCAAACAGGTATTCCATGATCGGACTCAAACCGGCTCCGCACCCACCTTTGAGAATGAAAATCTTGTCTACAGGCAGTAATTTATTAGTGGCATCAATTAAAGACACATTAAAATTAATGGCAAATATATATAAATGCAGGAGAAATCTGGTGTCCTGTCTTGCTACGTCAGCCATACCGGAAACTGAACCTCTGGGTAGGCCGAGTGCTTAGTGTATCAGTAGGGAGAAAAATCACTCAGATTAGCTAGATTTTATATTCCTCGTTCAAAAAGCAACAAAAAAAATAATATTGTCTGTGAAAAAAGACAAAACTGACAATGCAGGAAAAAGCTTATTTTGAAATTATAAATAAAATTCTTTTTAATATAAAAAAATAGATTGAAAATAAAATGAAAATCATCCCCTCCCAAAATCACAAATTCACCAGTTTAATCCAGTTAAAGCGTTACAATCACCATGAACCCCCAGCATGGAAAAAAGGGTGGCTAGACATTCATAGAAGTGTTAATAATGAAATTCCACAACAATCAGTTTTAATTCTGGAATTGTACTTTCAATCCCCCCTTCCTTTTTTGGGGGTGGGGGTGGGGGGTGGNACGATATTGGTGGTTATAGTGCATATATACTGAGTAGAAGCAACACAAGATTGAGGTAAAACTCTCGAGGGACATACGATGGAGGGATCCATGGTTTTCTGCCGAGATATACTGCCTGGAGCAGCACCTGCCCGAAGGATCTAAAACGGAAGTCAACCATGATCACACAAAATAATGAGAAACAAAACTTCACAAAACTATAATCATATAACAAAAACATGTATCAGCAACTGAAGATACCATAAAGAGGCGGCTATATATATTACGATGACTGGATCACATAATGATACATGTACAGTCAAATCTTATTATTTCTGAACTCAAAACACTCATTAAGACTATATGCTATCTTACCACAAAATGCATCTTCAATTAAAAAAGAGCTCTTAAGTTGAAACACCTTATGATTTAGATAATCAACTTCAAATAAATAAATAATTATGTATGCTATCAAGTCAATGCAAGGTTTTATACCTAGGAAATTATCAGTTTTTGATTCATTGAAACAGAAGCTTTACCAATTCTTTTAAAAGTAATTCCAGTCTCAATACAGTATTAAGATTATTATCTCTATGAAAAACGATTTGTTTTTGGTCACATTTTAATAACTCAATAAATATAATTTCAAAACTTAATGCTTCATCAAATGTTACTAAAGGGGAATAACTCTTTACTGATAGAGTATACTAATCATCCAATTTTTCTTCAAAGATGTTTTTAATTCCAATTAATTTTAAGATGTGCATAACAAGTTTGACTGTACATAATCATATATGATTATGTTATACTTTGATGCTCATGCTTATAAGTATATATGAAAATATAATTTGTAATAATCTACAGTGTAAATATAAAATATTAAAGTCACAAACAAATCTGATAAAATGTATCATAACCATTCAGACATCTAAAATAAATTTGATTTTCCTTTTTAGATTGTTTTTATTGTTATTAAATTGAGGCTTAATCTGATTCCATGTTACTTATCCACCCCTATACTGAAGATACTAACAGTCAAAAGTTTCAAAAACAAACTCGACAGTGTGCTTTAGAAGGAGGTCAAGTATGAAATGTGCCAAGAATCAGATAAAATATCAAGTTGTAAAACAAAGAAGTGAAAATCAGACTGAAAAAGAAATATCACTTTTACTAATTTAAGTATGTACGTATATGAATTCAAAATCAAAGGATTCAGCATTTTGTACATTTCTTTTCTAAAAATATTCATAATGATAAAAAAATCAGTAAAAACAATCCTGAAAAATACTGGGTGAATAATGCACAAAAAATAGTTAGTTTTTAAATTGATGGACAATCAAACAAACTAAAATATAGGTTCAATACACAAAATGAAGTATCATTCTTTTAACTTTCGGATGATCACATTCCCATTCAATACTTTAAGTAACAACATGCTATTATCAAACCGAGAGTTTACACAATACAGTACTGTTAAATGTCATGCTATGATTGACAATCATTCCATACTTTAGCAATGTTATGCCCTATCACTTCAGGAGAGTTTATGTAAACAAAACAAAAACAAACAAAATGTTTAAATACAAGCGTTATATACCATGAGATGTGAAATAGCTTCAGTAAAAACAAAACAGTTGCTGTTTGTGAAATGCATTGATCAATAAAATAATAGTTTTTTCATGGAACCTTCATTTGTTGGGACACTTTGGGTGAAAAAAATAACCAATCAGAATTCATACAAAGTAAAGAGAAAATTTCATTGAAAATGAAATCAGTTTTTAAAGTGTTAAAGTAAAGCTGCAAATTATTGAAGCTTGTTGCAGCTGTAACAATGCAAGTATTACATCCTTGAGATAAAAACTAAAATTCCGTTCATTTTGCTAAAGCACCTACAACCTTGTCGGCAAACGCTTTTTAGGTTAATTCTGTCAGCAATAGTTTATCAGCAATCCTTTTAGCGATAACTTAGGGGACATTTCTATCAGCAAAAGCTTAGATGGCAATCCTGTTACCAAGCGTCTTTAGAGCAATCATGTGAAATACCTTTGATGCCACTTGTTTCAGCAAATAGCTTCGATAGCACTCCTCTTGGCAAATAACTTAAGGGAGTAATTTGTCCTTTCAAAACAACAGGTCTGAGAGAAAATTTGTCAGCAATTATTTAAAGGACAATTCTGTTAGGAATAACATGAAGGTAATTCTGTCACCCATACCTTGAGAGGACAATCAGACAAGAAATTAACTAGAACTGATTTCTTACCTATTATTCAGTTACATACAGCAAGTATCTGACAAACTGACAGTTTTGAAATCTTAGCTGACACCCAAAGTATTCCAATATGACTTCAGTTCCATTGTTTTTTTTATGTCATATGAAATAGCAGATAGGTACAAATG
The DNA here is from genome assembly GCF_002113885.1 of Mizuhopecten yessoensis. Lineage (NCBI taxonomy): Eukaryota > Metazoa > Mollusca > Bivalvia > Pectinida > Pectinidae > Mizuhopecten > Mizuhopecten yessoensis. The sequence goes on from NW_018406089.1 coordinate 1,330,318, forward strand.
AATATTACAAAATATTTTTCTTTAGTCCATTACTTCAATATTGAGGATTTAAATGTTTGCATTTCACAGACAGACGGGAAAAAAAAGAGTCAAAAACATGCACAATTAACGTTGACAGGTTAGGTATGACATCTACAGACAACGCCTTACGGGGGGCACCACGGGGGAGTTTAATTGCGAGGGAACGCTAGATTCATCCTTTCTAGTTGCTTTTTGTAACCGTAACATCTGAAATGAATTAGCATTCAAATTCAAACAATAGAAATATATATCCTGTTACAATATCATACTCTAACATTGTTTGATTTTAAAATACCCTTTTTTTTTTAATAATACTTTTAAATTTGAAAATTTTAATCTAATTTGCTCCATAATGTAAAATCACTGATTTTCGTGGGATTTTAGATTTCCTTAATTTCGTAGGAAAACCTATATCCATGAATTCACAGGTCAACGAAGTAATAACAAGTGTGATATAAAGCAATTCTCCACCTGAGTGGGTACTAGTAATCCATGAATTAGTGTACCCGCAAATATTTTTTTTCCAATAGAGCATCATTACATAGACTTTTTAGGTAAACCTCAAAACTAATGGAAATTTTAAACAAATTTTAATTGATTAGAACTGAGTGATATTAATATATATGTTATCTGGATTTTAATTGCCAAGAAATGTTTAAATATCAAAGATTTTAAGAGAAGGAAATTAACCAATCTTAAACAAGACGCATACAGGTACAGAGGAAGTCATACAGGTACAGAGAGAGTCATACAGGTACAGAGAGAGTCATACAAGTACAGAGGAAGTCATACAGGTACAGAGGAAGACATACAGGTACAGAGAGAGTCATACAGGTACAGAGGGAGTCATACAAGTACAGAGGAAGTCATACAGGTACAGAGGAAGTCATACAGGTCATAGGAAGGCATACAGGTACATAGGAAGGCATTCAGATACTGTACATAGGAAGTCATACAGGTACATAGGAAGGCATACAGGTACATGGGAAGGCATACAGGTACATAGGAAGGCATACAGGTAGATAGGAAGGCATACAGGTACAGAGGAAGGCATTAAGATACTGTACATAGGAAGGCATACAGGTACATAGGAAGGCACACAGGTACAGAGGAAGTCATACAGGTAGAGAGGAAGGCATACAGGTACAGAGGAAGTCATATAGGTACAAAGGGAGTCATACAGGTACAGAGGAAGGCATACAGGAACAGAGGAAGTCATACAGGTACAGAGGAAGTCATACAAGTACAGAGGAAGTCATACAGGTACAGAGGAAGGCATACAGGAACAGAGGAAGTCATACAGGTACAGAGGAAGTCATACAGGTCATAGGAAGGCATACAGGTACATAGGAAGGCATTCAGATACTGTACATAGGAAGGCATACAGAGTCATACAGGTACAGAGGAAGGCATACAGGTCCAGAGGAAGTCATACAGGTACAGAGGGAGTCATACAGGTACAGAGAGAGTCATACAGGTACAGAGAGAGTCATACAAGTACAGAGGAAGTCATACAGGTACAGAGGAAGACATACAGGTACAAAGGAAGGCATAGAGGTACATAGGAAGGCATACAGGTACATAGGATCAAAGATTTTAAGAGAAGGAAATTAACCAATCTTAAACACGACGCATACAGGTACAGAGGAAGTCATACAGGTAGAGAGGAAGGCATACAGGTACAGAGGAAGGCATACAGGTACAGATGAAGTCATACAGGTACAGAGGAAGGCATACAGGTCCAGAGGAAGTCATACAGGTACAGAGGGAGTCATACAGGTACAGAGAGAGTCATACAGGTACAGAGGACGTCATACAGGCACAGAGGAAGTCATACAGGTATATAGGAAGGCATACAGGCACATAGGAAGGCATACAGGTACAGAGGAAGTCATACTGGTACAGAGAGAGTCATACAGGTACAGAGAGAGTCATACAAGTACAGAGGAAGTCATACAGGTACAGAGGAAGACATACAGGTACAAAGGAAGGCATAGAGGTACATAGGAAGGCATACAGGTACATAGGAACAGGTACAGAGAGAGTCATACAGGTACAGAGGGAGTCATACAAGTACAGAGGAAGTCATACAGGTACAGAGGAAGACATACAGGTACAGAGAGAGTCATACAGGTACAGAGGAAGTCATACAGGTGTATAGGAAGGCATACAGGTACATAGGAAGGCATTCAGATACTGTACATAGGAAGGCATACAGGTACATAGGAAGGCACACAGGTACAGAGGAAGTCATACAGGTAGAGAGGAAGGCATACAGGTACAGAGGAAGTCATACAGGGAGTCATACAGGTACAGAGGAAGGCATACAGGAACAGAGGAAGTCATACAGGTACAGAGGAAGTCATACACGTACATAGGAAGGCATACAGGTACATAGGAACAGGTACAGAGAGAGTCATACAGGTACAGAGAGAGTCATACAAGTACAGAGGAAGTCATACAGGTACAGAGGAAGTCATACAGGTACAGAGAGAGTCATACAGGTACAGAGGACGTCATACAGGTACAGAGGAAGTCATACAGGTATATAGGAAGGCATACAGGTACATAGGAAGGCATACAGGTACAGAGGAAGTCATACAGGTAGAGAGGAAGGCATACAGGTACAGAGGAAGTCATACAGGTACAGAGAGAGTCATACAGGTACAGAGAGAGTCATACAAGTACAGAGGAAGTCATACAGGTACAGAGGAAGGCATTCAGATACTGTACATAGGAAGGCCTAAAGGTACATAGGAAGGCATACAGTTACATAGGAAGGCATTCAGATGCTGTACGTAGGAAGGCATACACGTACATAGGAAGGCATACAGGGACAGAGGAAGACATACAGGTACAGAGAGAGGCATACAAGTACAGAGGAAGTCATACAGCTACAGAGGAAGGCATACGGGTTCAGAGTAAGTCATACAGGTACAGAGAAAGGCATACAAGTACAGAGGAAGTCATACAAGTACAGAGGAAGTCATACATGTACAGAGGAAGTCATACACGTACAAAGGGAGTCATTCAGGTACAGAGGAAGTCATCCAGGTACAGAGAGAGTCATTCAGGTACAGAGGAAGGCATACCGGTTCAGAGGAAGTCATACATGTACAGAGGAAGGCATACAGGAACAGAGAGAGTCATACAGGGACAGAGGAAGTCATACAGGTACAGAGGAAGTCATACAGGTACAGAGGAAGGCATACGGGTTCAGAGGAAGTCATACAGGTACAGAGGAAGGCATACAGGTACAGAGGAAGAAGTGGAAGAATTTTTTATAGGAAAACTTATATCTTTTTCGAATGAATTTCCCAAATGAATGGTCCAATCCAACTAGACCACTTAACTCACTCACCCCTGAAAATTCATAATGAACTGTTCCATCTTTATATTGGCAGAATTTAAATGTGACTTCAGGGGTAAATGAGTTAATAAGACAGTTGTAGACAGGAGAAATAGTAAAGTGAGGAAGAATTTTGTGAAGTGAAGTTTAAAGCACAAGTTTGGTTTAATAAATTAAACTCTTCATTAACTTTCGGAAAGAAATATGTAATCGAATAACGTAAAATTATCTACTTTTAACGATGAGGTAATTGTTTGTTGCATATTTCTAGTGACTTATAAGTACTTGATTTTCTTTTATAACCCTTAAAATATATACATAGTCCTTCATCTGAAAATTGAAACTGTTACACAACAAAAATATATCAACATACAGACTCACTTGATACTTTGGGTCAGTATAGCTGGGGTAATTACATAGGTCATAAAAACAGTTCATCAGAATCATAAGTTAGATGTTAGACAACAGTGAATAGGCTGTTCTAATTTTTGTACATTACAGGTAAAAATGCCATCATGCATGAAAGTAAACAGCTGAAATTGAAGCAATTAACTTGTCTGGTAATTGTGTCACTTTCGTAACCCTGAAATTGACTTCCTGAAAACAAAATATCAATTTACACATGACCATAAATGCATTACATTAGGCACAGGAAACTGGATTTTTTTTCAATAATTTAAAAATTTCCTCTTTTTATTATATATCACTGAAAATCTTAATACATTCACAATCATTCATAAATTTTAACTAACATCAACTCAATCAAAAACATTGCCAGACGAAAATATATTATGGTAACTATGCTCCTTACAATGACAAGTTAATGTGTATGGTGTTGTAAAGTACAAAGACTGACCTGGTTGAGCATCTGAACTCGTGTCTTGAGCCTTGTCCCTGTGCTGAACGCGGCCGCTGACACGGCCCGGTAGAATGGTTCAAACTGTCGCTCTGCCTCCTGTTTCTTTTCCCACTCCTTACAGATTTCCTGTAAATAGAAAAAAAATCTAGATTTATACTTAACCCTTTCACTCCTATGTAACTTTAGAAGACTTTACCATACATGTGAAATCGGTCTATTTTTTCAGAGGTACATAAAAATGTGATTTGTATCTTAATATGCAGATACCTTAAACTGTTTTTAGTGTTTCTTGGACAAAAAGTCGCTAGTTTTCAATGACTTGAATTGGTTTTTATTTTAAAATTTAAAATAAATTCAGGTCTAAATACAACAACTTTTGACTCTTTTTATGTTTTACCAGGAAATAGCTAGCTTATTGTTAGCTCATAAAAGATCTCTTGTTTCCCTTCGAACAATCAGCAATCGGAATCAGAATGATCCAGTTTTGAAATGCTGATGTTAAATATACTGGTAGTAGTAGGACACCATACCTGAATGCGTCTTTCCTTCTGTACAAGTCTTTCATGTTTCCGCTGTAATAACACAACCTCGGCCTTCAGGTGGGACTGGTCTGAGGCGATGTCGTTACCAAACAATGTCTTTCTGCGTACCCCCGTGTCAGCGTTCTCTTTCATATTGTTTCTTTGCCTTAATTCCTGTGTATCAAAACAGATTCTGATTAATTGAGCTGAATCATCAATTTAAAAGATCTATTGAAGTAAAATAACTCTTATTAAGAACAAAAGTCCATGTTAAATTTAATTTGATAAAAATACTTTTCACATAATTCTGTTGAAACTTTTCTGTCAAGATTTTTGTAGAACGTTCTTATACAGAATTATTTCATTATCTATATCTAACGTCAAATTTATTAATAAATAATAGGCTATCCTCTGAAGTGAAATCTGATTATGACACGATAAAAATCACACTTTTCTATTGCCATATTCAAGAACACTTTTTTAATACATTTAAACTGTGAAATGAACGTGAAATGGTGAAATTGATTTCTATATCTTTTTCTAGTGTATAAAATACCGATTTTGAGGCTAGCATCTTGCAAACATGGAATCACACAAAACTTATTTTTTTACTTAAGCATTTCAACTTGCAGAATAAAGAGCATCTATTCACATTGTCCTCTCGATGACCTTATAGTGACTTACCTTTGTCGTTAGTTTGGACAGGTTGGGTTCGGGTAGAGTATCCTCTTGTAAACCATACACATAGAAAGTCAAAGACCCAAGTTCAAAGAAATCTAAATGTTTTTTCTGCACTTTGTTCACAGACAAAACCTTTGAAAAGTTGAATTCAGGACTTAATGAGTTTTTAATAATCGGTGTTTGCACGTTTTCTGGCTCCTTCTTGTTTGAAAATGGCATGGAAAATTGCACACGAACTCCTTTTGAAAATCTGGATTTGTTAATTTCAGCTTTTCTCACAAACACCTGTAAAAATGAGAGAGAGAAAAATCAGCATGTGAGCTACAAGGAAACCTGACTTTACTGACACCTGGCTTTAAGGACATCCTGTAATAGTCAGCTAAACCTGTCCATAATCACAGGCTCCGAAATTCTGATTGGTTGGGTGATAATGGTCAGCTCAATTTACTGCTCTTTAAAATACGGGAATAGGACACCCCAACCTGGTGATAGTAATTGTGGAAGTTTTATATGTTTGTTGGAGAAAATATCTATAGCTATACATACTTAGGCTACATTATTTCATTCTCTAAGGTCAACGCCAAGTAGGTTAAAGTATAATACATGTCACTTTTATGAACATCTGTTGTATCGATACGGTCCTCGATATCCAGGGGTTACACTCCCTTTCGCTCTCTACACCCCTGGAAAAGGTCATAGCAAAATTGAAGGCTCGATGTGCGCCACCTTGTAGTTGGGACAAGGAAACTAGTTTGATCCTTTGATGTACATAAAATATCTTTCAGTCATGTAACGGTAAAATTGACTGGCTTTGAAGTCAGGTGTTGCTCTGTAATCTAGGACAGGTATCAGCCTGGCGGTTTGTCAGGTTTATTTTAAACTAAGAGCAATGAGAGAGCTAGTTGTGGCCTTCCATTTTGCTATGACACATTTCAGGGATGCAGAAAGGGAAAGTGAGTGTAACTCCTGGAGTATCGAGGATGAGTAAATACTTGACCAATACAATGCAATTAAGATTAGGAAGGATCACTGAAGATGGATTTTTTTTTTAATTTCAATTTACAGATAATTTACAGATAATTTACAGATAATTTCTATAAATTTGTACTTGAATATATAAAACACCTCCTTGTATATTCAGATTTGTTCATATTCCCAGTCACTAACTACAGGATTGACATTTCATCACAGTAATCGGGTTCAAATGCACCTTGAAATAAAAAGGTTTGTTGAGCAGTTCGTTCGGATTCTCCACGAAGGTTTCATCGTCAGACGTTTTCCCCTTGGCATCACACGGTGCCACGGTAACATCTAGAGTTCCCTCCTCCTGGCCTTTGTAGTCCGTGATCATGAGCTGATCCTCAAAGTCCAGGGCGTAGGACAGGGACTGGAGGAATGCATTGGCTGTTCCTATGAGAACTTCCTCAGGAGGCTCCCAGAAAGGATCCTCTTCCTTGGAAACCTTGGATAGATCATCTCCGTCCAGGAACCGCTGGTACAGATCCTACTCAGATTGAGGAAGAAGGCGTTTTATTTATACAGTTTGAATTTTTAAATTTTAACATGGCAGTTTAATATAAGGCAAGCAATTTTTAGTCCCCTACTTGCAGAAAAAATTAGTATCAAAATGTACATAGGGTCATAATAATATTACATAGTTGGACACAATACTACGCTTTCCGAAAAGGGACTCTCATAAAAATGTAGTGGCTGTTACTGGTTGAGTAGAAGATATACCCCAGACAACAGTGAACAAAGGGCCATAAATCTGTATGTACTAGCAGACAAGATTTAATTTTGATACACAACATTCTACAATCCCTAGATGTACACTCACATGCAAAATTTAGCATTTCCAGGTGACAGATTATTTGAGATATCATTGGACGAAGTGATTCTCAGTAAACAAAGGGCCATAACTCTGAATATACTGTGGCATGAAACTTGAATTGAATAAGTGATATGTCATCCTAGATATACGGCGGAGTTTTATAGCTATGGAAAAAGTCGTGCAAAGACTACCCGACTGATGGATGACATTCTAACCTATAGTCCTGTGCGGTAATAATGCACAGTAATAATGAAGGGAGATAACTCAACACAAACCAGAGGTATGATGTGTAAGCTAGCAATTATCTCATTATACATAAATCAAACACTTTTCAGGTGTTTTTTTACCTGTATGAGATATCTTCTGTTGAGGAATTTACCACGCTGCCATAGCCAGGTATTACTATTGAGCAAGTTGGTCATTTTCACCATAACCCTACAAACAGAAAATAAAATAAGAAAAATTAAATATTTTGTCCCAACTACCGTGACTAATTAACACTACCAAGTTTTAACATGGACTAGATCTGTTCTAACAGGGTCACAGGTCAGAGTCACAACACTCACCCTATCTGCCAGGTAAGTTACCAACCAAATGCAACATAAATCCAGTGTACCACTGAAAAGCCCAAGGACAATAATAGGATAATCTCCCTTTATTTACAATTTTTTTCTCTCATTTTTTTCTCATTTTTTTTTAAAGAGTCTTAATCTAGAAATAAGCATTTTCTGCATATAGATTTTGGATAAAGTCCATTGCCTAATTTATCTGTCTTCTAAACACTTTCATTTTTTTTTCAGCAATTGTTAATGTCATATCATACAAATCATACCTGTAGTTCTAGCTATTCCATTGAGGGGGTTTTCAGTTTTCATACAGACTTTGTTGAAAAATATACTGATGAAAATTGAGATAAACTGTTTAAAAAAAGACTTTTGAAACATTTTGGATGCATAATCAAATACGTTTTTTAAAACAAAATTTGATTCAATGAAATATTCATATGTATTTTAAAACTATAGCATAGATCTATTGCTATTTTGTTGATATGGACTGGTCATTCTAGCACCCTTTTCTCTTAAATAGACAGATATGGAGTCTATATAGACAGAGCACACATAATGTAGACAGTGAAACAAAAGGTTGAGATGAAACTCAAACAGCACACTGAAGAGAGACAATTAAGTTTTGATAAAAATGATAATGATTACTGAGTACAAATGATGAGAAATATGACTAAAGTATCATGATGAGTTTCTTGTCCTTCGAACTCATGTTTATTACAACTAACTAAAGCTGTATTTCAAAGTTCTTCTTTATAAAAAAATGTGAAAACATTGTTTTACAATTTGTCAAGCCTGCATCAGCGTAGGTACACAGCCTAACGAAAAAATAGAAAACCAACATTGGCTGTCAAACTGAACATAAGGTTACGAGTAGCACACTACTTGACAAATCCACATGTAGCATGGCCGTTCAAAGTCTGGTTAACTTAACAATTGATACTTATTGACTCATTCACCCCTGAACTTTTATGATGAATTATTCCAAACATTGAATTTGATGAGTTTAATTGTGTCTTCAGGGTTGAATGAGTTAAACAAAACCCAAAATCTCGATATCCCAAGATACTTTAATATACCGGCTCACACTGACACATAAGATATGAACTATACATCTTAAATGTGTTGTGCTGAATTTATATGTATCTTTATATTTAATATGATGTGTACGGGGGGGGGGNATCAAAAATTAACAAACCATGCTTTGAACGGTTTTGTTTTACACAAACAAATATAAAAAAAACCAATGAGTTCTCTACGGCTACAAAAGAATTTTCCCAGAGATTCTAACATAAGTACACTGGTTTACCTCACGGCCGATCCTTCATCATATCTGGAAACAAGACGCATATATACTCATTTTTTTTTTATTAAAATCCATAATCAAATTACAACGAAAGATTTTTGCTGCTTCATATAACCATGATCCTTTCATTATAAAGCCACTTTTTGACATCCTGGTCAAAGCTTCACCACAGTAAACCTACTTCCAGGTACCTCAGAATGGACTGATCTTGGATTTTGAGGGTCTGAAAGACCATCTTTAGCTCATTCACCCCTGAAATTCATAATGAACTTTTCCAACCTTTGAACTGGAAGAGTTCAAATGTGTCCTCAGGGGTGAATGAGTTAAAGACAGATTTTTTCCCAACATAAGGTAGTGAAAGACAGGATCTGTTCCTGGTTCTGGTGTAAGTATATTTTAATTTGTGTGTGAAAAATGAGAAATTAGACACATTCCCCTGAGTGGTTAAAGTGCAACACATGGACAAAATTAATTAACACAATTCACACAAACTATCAAATATGTGTATGAAGTGTTAAACGTAAAGTCAGTGAAGCTGTGGTTATAATTTTACACTATGATCACAAAAAATCAAGCCAATCAAAATTATACAACTTACATGTTAATTCTTCAAATAAGTTTCTGTCTCAACTCTTGCTTTTTTGTAACACAATACTTAGACAAATGATAATAGATTTGTGACAAAAGACAAGTGATATAAACACATCTTGTTGACAATGGTCTTAGTGAGAGTTACAGACAAAAACTGATTATACAGCTGAATATTCATAGGTCATGATGATTACCTCCCCTTAAAGAGGGCTTCCAAATTAACCCCCCACCCCCTTAAAAGGATTTCCAGATTGCTCCCCCTTAAAAAAACCTTTTACATTATTTCCTGTGAAAAGGAGCTTCAAAATAACATCCCCTTGGAAAATAATTCCAAATTATCACCCCTTAAAAAGTTCTTCCAGATTCTAGATTACCATCCCAGTAAGAGGACTTGACGATTACCTCCCTTAAAGTTTTCAATTGTCTCCCCTTATTTAAAGACCCAGTAATTCCAGCTGTATATCACATAAGGTTATGGTGCTGCAGGACAGCAATATTTCTTTAATTTACCAACTTGCCTTGGTATCCAACTGAAAAATACGTACCGGAATATTGAATTAAATTTTTCTCTAAAAAAATCTTCAAAAATTTTATGCAGCATTTTTCAAATGACCATCACAGTATGCATACTCACATCTCTCTTGTTCTTGAATATTATTAATTACTCTCCATTATCAATTTTGTTTTGTTTATTTTGTATCCCATCATATTCATCAATTTTATGGGAGCCACTCTTCCCCAATCCTCCTTTTCTATTTAAGTTTGAAAACTTATGGTATTTGGTTTTTTATCCTATCCTTCATCCACAGCTTATCTTAAAAGCAGTTCAACCACACATGTTTCAAATATTTAAGTTGGACATTTTTCTATATTCCTATCTGTTAGTTGAATAGCTATCACCAAACTTCTGATCTCAAATTTTTTTTAAACCGTTACCAGAAGGCTAAGATACGCCGGCGTGTTTGCTATTCACACATTTATACTACACTACGTAATAATACGCCTATTGACTACTAGTGCTCATTACAGCCGCATAAACAATGGACTCAAACAAGCATGTAAGTAACGGACACTCAATTAAATAAAGTTCATGTATTTTTTCATATTATCCTAAAATTGTCTCCGTCAAATTAAGTTTCCAGATACCAGAGTTTCAATTCAGGATCACTGTCCCACTGCACTGTGCTTTTTTCGACTGTGAACCTCAATTGCTAAGACCGATGGTATAACAATCTGAAGTCCAGGGTTCGAACCCTGGTCTAGCCCTGCTGGATGATTTCCCCTCAGAACACTGTGATTAAGAAGATTTTGTTTATTTTACCCCATCTAAATTATTTTTCCTAAAAGTCCCATTAGGTATGGTTTTCTTTTTCAGGAATGATTTATCAAAGCTATAGTCAGGCTAGAAAAAAGTTTCCAATACTTATTTACAGTTTTTGGCAGTGGTATGTGGATCTTAAACCAGTTGTGTATTTCCTGGAAATGAAAGCTATGATTAACTGAATTTCATTGCACATTTTATTACAGCAGAGAAGTTAAATGCATGGTTTGTTTTTGCACCTTTAAAGAAAAGAAAAAAATTGACAGAATTCTTCTGCCTTTGGTAAACATACAAGAGGCCCAGAGGGCCTGTATTGCTCACCTGTTTCTTTTGTTACATGAAACTGACATATAGGTAACTTCAGACCAAATTTGGGAACTAAAACACAAGACATTCTAACATCTCTTAAATGGTTCTTTAGATATAATTGTTTGAAATTTGAAATTTGAATTTAAAGCTTTTAACCCATGTTGAGCACTTAAAGTTGACCTTTGACCTCATTACTGTAATAAAGAAAACGATTCACACAGCTGGTCTAAATAACATACACAAGTATCATGACTCTAGTCCAAATGGTTCTTGATATTGTTGTTTGAAGGTTTTTAAATATTTGACCCCTGAGACATTGAAAGTAGTTCAAGGTCTTTTTAATGAAGAATATTCCATCCCAGGTACCCATTTGCCAAATATCATGACACTGGGCCTTATGGAACTTGAGATGAAGTTTGTTAAAGCTTTTAACCCATGTTGACCTTTGACCCGCTAGCATTTAAAGTTAACCTTTGACCTCATTACTGTAATTAAGAAAAAGATCTGCACTGCTGGTCTTCATAACATACCCAAGCATCATAACTAGTCCAAATGGTTCTTAGTATATTGTTGTTTGAAGGTTTAGACCTATTTGACCCCCCTGACCTTGAAAGTCGGTTTAAAGTCATTTTATTCTCATACTTTGTCAGGCTCTTTTGAATGAAGCTTTCAGCTAAGTATCATGACTTTAGGCCAGTACTTGAAAGAAGATCAAGATCATTTTCATTTGCAAACTTTGTCAGGCTCTTTCCCAGAAAGCTACCAGCCAAATATAAAGATTCTATACCTTTCAGTTCTTCAGAAGAAGTCGTTTCAGTGATTGACAAGTTTGACCCCTGTGACCTTGAAAGTAGGTCAAGGTCATTTTCACTTGCAAACTTTGTCCGGCTCTTTCTCAGGGAAGCTACCACCCACATTTGAAGATTCTATACCTATTAGTTCTTCAGAAGAAGTCGTTTAAAGGGAAAGTTGACGGACGACGACGGACGCCACACCATGACATAGGCTCACTTGCCCCATAATCTGATCTTACTTTGGTACTGTGAATTTTGAAAACATTCATATTGATACCTTGTCCCATTGCTGGAATTGACATCAACTCCTTCCTGTCCCGCCGCCGTTACTGACGCAACTCCTTCTTGTGCCGCGGCCGATATTAACACAACCTCAAAGGTTTTTCTCTTGTCCAGCTCTTCAGACACTGCATTTACCTCGGACACCATGGGCAGCAGTTCCAGAACCTGCTCCTGAGCAATCAGCTGATCTGTAAACACAAACAATTAGGTCATTGTCGTTAAACCTTTATAATCCCTTAGATTTTAAGCTTGCTACTGCATGATGATTTCTGAAACAATCGATTGTTACCCTCTGCTTCTCAAAAATGTCATCAATCATCTTCCTTTGATGATTTATTTTATTATTGCCTTGGCAGAGCTCACCCTGAACCTAAATTTTTTAAATACTTTCAGATTATTGGCTGTAATTATAAGAGAATATGACTTAAAATTAAAATGCTGAAAACTTCCACCAGAACTTTTTTAATTCTTTTCAAAAGAGAGAAAAATCAGACTTGATCTCATTTTCTTGACACAGGAATTTTGAAAAAAATATAGATTGAAAAGTTTTAATTTTAAGATATTATCCGCCTTAAATTGTTGGCTTAGATAGTCTTATTCCATGCCATCAATCTAAAAATATAAATAACAAAAATCCAAATCAAAAGTAGCCTCAGTGATGCAACATTGATAATTATTTTTCCTGAGCTTACATTCACCGTAATTCATGTTTTATATATATTTTTTTTTTTTAAAAGACCACACATTTCAAATGTAAATGTTCTACACACATTTAAAAGGAAAAAGAAGAATTTATAAGGTATTGACCAACCCTTTGAAATGAAACGGGAGCACAACTTGGCCATTCCCGTGTCGTCGAATGGCACTTAATATAAGCAACCGTCGAAGGCATTTTGAACAGTTTGCTGTTCTAAAAACTGCAAAACTGCGATGCTAATAACTTCTCTCTCGATCACCTGAAATTCTAAAACGTCTAACCAGGAAAGCACACAAATACGATATCTTGTTTGAAGTGATCTGAAAATCGACACTTCAACATTGTGTTTCAAGGCGATACTTTCTTTCTTAATAAAGCACATCAGACATATTTTTGCTTCCTACAGTACTGGAACAGGTCAAGGGAGACCATGTACACGAATTCAAATGCGGTGTTTGAACAAGGTGATCAGATCAGCTTACGGCGCTGACAAACGTACGTGTGCCAGACCATATGCGTGACTCGCTCATCAGACTGTTTTCTCAACATCAATGGGTCATCCAATTAACTTGGCCCCACTGTCAACACCAATTATAACACCTGTTGCCATATGAAGCTTGTTAATTGACTTTACAACTTAGAAAAAAGAATAAGGTTGCAGTCGTAAAGCTTGCGCTGATCTGTGACGGTCCTGATAGCGTTTATACAATCAGCGTGAGCCACACACAAGTGATCATGAGTAGACGATCGTTTTCTGGGACAAAGATACAGATTTCCCCCATTTTTAAAATACTAGCACATTTTAGTAGTCAATTTAGTAGCCACATCATATTTTTAGTAGCTAATAAAAAATAAAAGCAGCCCTAGGACCCCTAAGATTGATTGTGTTTTCTCCTTTGGATTATTTATACAACTTTTACTTTCCCTTGGTAAATTTATCGTTAACTTTCTCCTGATTTCGTATGCAATAGTTCCCTTCCCTTAGTAAGTTTGTCATTTGTTCTCTCCTCGTGACAATTCATTCAATCGTTACCTCCCCTTGATAAGAATCTCCTTTGTTCTGATTTTCAAACAATATTCACCTCCCTTTGGTAGAATTGGCAATCTTAATCTTTTCTAGATTATATTTACACAGTTTTTACTTTCCCTCGACATTTACATCGTTTGTTCTCGAGTAATTGCACAAGAGTTACCTCCCTTTTGTAAAGGTGTTGTTAGTTATGCCATCTTGAATAATCATACAGTTCTATCTTCAGTTTGACTACCAAGGGTTAGGACCACATCACGAAAACAGAACTCTGTTACCACCCCTTAACAAGGCTGTCATTAGTTATTTTCTCTCGACATTATTTCCCTCTTGGCGTTGCATGCGGATGGTTAACCTACCTTTTGTCAGGCCCAAGGAATGTGTAGCAAATCCCTTTATTTCAGCGATTTCCTTCTGAGCGAATTCCCAGTCGATGACGTTGGGTAAGTTTTTGTCAGCCGTGTCTGTCCGTTTTGGGTTCATTATGACATACATATGGTTAGACCCTAAAATCAAAAGGAAGCCATGAACTTCTAAAATATCCTGTACAGACTACAGATGTCAGGGCGCATACTGACACCAACTGTTAATGTAGCGGTTATAATCTCAAAGAAGAGTTCTACTCAATTTTTCTTGTTTTCTCTTGAAGTAGCCACCCTTATACAAAGAGAAGATAAAGTAACCAAAAGGTGTTTGTTCTAGGTTAGAGTAACTTCTCCAATCAAGTAACTTTCAATGTTAAAATTTTTCCATCATGATACAGAGTTTGTGCGTTCCACAAAAATCACAGCAAATGTTGTCTGCTTCTCTTCAAAAGAGATATAACTCATTATTTCTGTCTCTGACACAAAATTCTTCTCATTTAATCATGGATTTATGGAAAGGAATATGTATTGGACCCTGTTGATCATTTAAATGTATGTAAACAAGATACACTTTTTCTAAATCCAAACTTTGAAATTTTTTATCGTCAGAATGGGGAAAATCAGCTATGGGCAGTTAGAGGTTACACGGCCCCTGTCAAAAGTATCTCGCTGTGTAAACCTCTAACACTGTTGGAGCAACCCTTTACCTTGCATTATTTTGTTATGTCAAAGTCATGCACTAAACAGTTTTTTCTTTCTTGGAGTATGTAGGTCATGTTGTAAGTCACTTACCAAACAAAATTCTGTCCTTATGGGAGAGCACCTTTGTGTCGTTGAGGGGAAGGCCGTTCACCTTGGTTTTCGAAGCACTCCCTGGAGCGGGTTTAATTTCAATGTTACCATTTTTGTTAGTTATTACTGCATGTAGTTTTTGAATACTCAGACCACTGAGGCACACATCCGGTAGGGGCTGGGCATCCTTTCGGCCGACTGTTGTCTTTTCTGTGTCGAGGAAGTGACAGATGACACCTGACAACATCGGGTCCTCGTTCAGGTTGATCAGGTAGGGTTCCTGGGATCTCCGTTTGTTTTGGGACACTGCACCCTTCAATTCATCTGTTTCCGACTGAGCAGCTCTTAACTGGACACAAGTAAACACATAATATTAACTTACATACATGGTCAATTCTGAATGAAAATAGGTGGCATTTCCCTATCCTACACCCCTGGGTATGAAAGTGTCTTGCAAGCTCACCTGAGCTATCATGTTAGCAAAAAAATATAGATTATGTGTATGAAGGTTCAGAAAGTATATACTATTCACTTTAAAAGACATATAGTCTGGTTATTCCCTTTATTTGACATCAATTCATGAAAATGAGGGAGAAAGTGAGTGAAACAAATCTTTCCCTTTTTATGCATCAAAATAACTCCAAAAAACATTAATTTGATTCAGACACACAATGTTATGATCATTACACACACCCTGTAGTAACTAGGAGATAATTTGACCACAGGAAGGAGATTTTGATTTTGTGCGAGTTTGGACTTGAATGAGGGAGTATTGAGGGGGATTGGTAAATGAGGGAGTCTCCCTCCTAATGAGGGAGGGTTGACAGCTATGACATTATGATACACAACATATCCCTTTAGTCTCAGTCCTACATTCTCTTACCTTGGCGTCCCAGTCTTCCTTAGAATCATTCTCCATCAGCATGGCCTGGTTAGCCATTAGCTGGGAGCGGATCTCTTCCTCCATCTCTTTCTTCATTCGTGTCAGCTCTGTTACCACGCACAATAATCTTTAGTTCTGTATATCATCTAATCTTTGGGAATTATTTCTAAAACTGTGGACTTGAACTCATGAAGATGGCAATACCTGTCATGTTTCATTTGTGTAAATGTTTCTGGATAAAATTTTGTGATATTTTTGAATTTGTGACTGAATCTCTTTATAACTCATTCACCCCTGAAATTTCATAATGAACTATTCAAACCTTTGAATTGAAAGAGTTCAAATGTGTCTTCAGGTGTAAATGAGTTAATTAAGAAGGTTAAACTAAATGATATCTTTGTCATCGATAGACCTAAACATTTTTAACCTTTTAACGATGACTTAACACCATCTGAGAACAATGCCAAAAGGTAACTGTACGATATGTAATCTTAATAAAAAGTAATGTTTTATAAACATCCCTTGTTGTTTTTATAATCCAAGTGTCCCTTTAATAAGATTTACTGACTTACTGTACACAGAGAAATGTTCGCTCCAATTTAATGTTCACCTTTTTCGCCCTCCGTAATAAGGGCAAACTTATCATTACAGCAAACATCGGTAAAGAACATAATATACGCAGTAATTAAATGTGAAGGGCAAATTTAATATTGGTCGAAAATGGATTTTATCATCTAAGGGTGAATATTTCTCTATATACAGTATGCAAAAGAGAATGGTCTATTATGTTTATTCTATGAGTTTCAGAAGGTTCTGAAGTCGTTCTAATATTCCCATATTGCTAAGAGTCCAGGGTGCTTATCAGATGAAATATGGTAAATATAATGCATTAAACCTTCTGGACTCATCCCCGCTGATCCTTCAATCATCCCACCAGACTCCATAGCCTTCTTTAACCGGTCATTCTCCTCCTGTAATATAGAAACAGGTATAAAACAGGTATACAACAGGTATACAGCAGGTATACAACAGGTATACACCAGGTATACAACAGGAATAAAACAGGAATACAACAGGTATAAAACAGGTATTCCTGTTGTATACCTGGTGTATACCTGTTGTATACCCGCTGTATACCTGTTGTATACCGGTTTTATACCTGTTGTATACCTGATGTATACCTGTTGTATACCCGCTGTATACCTGTTGTATTCCTGTTTTATTCCTGCTGTATACCTGCTGTATACATGTTTTATACCTGGTGTATACCTGCTGTATACATGTTGTATACCTGTTGTAGACCTGTTGTATACCTGCTGCAGACCTGTTGTATACCTGTTGTATATACATGTTGTATACCTGTTTTATTCCTGTTGTATTCCTGCTGTATACCTATTGTATTCCTGTTGTATACCTGTTGTGTTCCTGTTGTATACCTGTTGCATACCTGCTGTATACCTGTTGTAGACCCGCTGTATACCTGTTGTATACATGTTGTATACCTGTTGTAGACCCGCTGTATACCTGTTGTATTCCTACTGTATACCTGTTGTATACAACAGGTATACAGCAGGTATACAACAGGTATACAACAGGTATACAACATGTATACAGCAGGTATACAGCAGGTATACAACAGGTATACAACAGGTATAAAACAGGTATACAACAGGTATACAGCAGGAATACAACAGGTATACAACAGGTATACAACAGGTATAAAACAGGTATACAGCAGGAATACAACAGGTATACAACAGGTATACAATAGGTATACAGCAGGTATACAACAGGTATACAGCAGGTATACAACAGGTATACAACAGGTATACAGGTATACTGGGAAACAACATTGGTGACTAGATTAAACACGTTTAACTGTAAATGAACTTTTTAAAAATTCAAAATGGAATCATCTGTCCCCACAGTGATACTACCACGGCTATGCCTACCTTGAGTTCTCTGATAATTTTGTCCATAGGGTTCTCATTGATGACCGCCTTGTTCTTGATCTTCTTTGCCCGATCTGCGTAGCGTAGCGTTGACAACGTCTCGTCATAATTTATGTCAGCCGGGGACAATGCAGCTATCATTATCGTTTTACTGTAGAGATAAAAACATGTAAGCATTATACCTAATACTCATAGTATAAAAGAATAAGTGGATACTTAAATTAGAAAAAAATAGAGCCAAAAAGGAGAGTTCATCATAGTCAGTAAGTACAAAATATAGGTCACAGTCATCTTTATTTGATACATTACTGTAACACTCTACAAAAAGTATCCATAAGTGAAGTTTGATGAATGTTGGTCTTCTAATATTAAGATCATGGAACTAAATGTAAATCTAAAAATACATAGGTCGCAGTGACCTACATTTGGTTTTGCTGTAGTAGTCTTCAAGGTGTATCCACAAATGAAGTTTAACGACTTCTAGAATTGAGAAGCTGTATATAGGCAGATGTAAAATATAAATACAGTCAAACTTCCATAAATCGAACTTAGAAGATTCAAATTTCTTGATGTGTTGAACAGCAAAGTCCAGATCTTTTTACCTTATACAGTATAACAATATCCTAATATTTTATTTATTAATCAAACTTTTATGAGTCAAATTTAAAATTGGTTGTCATATTCTTTTTTTTAAAAACAATAGGCCAACTAGAATCACTCTGAGCAACATGCCTAACGTGATGGACCACATCAACACTGGGCACAGGCTTCGGAACTTTAATTGACAAACAAAGAAATGTTTGATTTGATAAGATCAGAATGCAAACTACAGGGTGTAAATAAACATGCTTTTTTTATTTCTGTAAATGTTTAATTTATACAGTAATAAAATTTAATTTATTAGCTTCTGTTTCGTCACATAATGATCACACTCTTATGCACACGATCTCGATGTTCAATGTTCAATATTTATGAATTGAAGTCCTGATGTTTCAAATTTTTTCCTGATGGTCCCACGAAGTTCGAAACATCGAAATTTGACTGTACTTATGTGGATGGACAATATAAATTCTCTGGAAACATTATAATAATGATAATAATAATAATAATTTGAGGTTCTTATATACCGCTTTATCACAACCTTGTTAGTACGTCGTCTCAAAGCGGTTCACAAATTATCATCCTTGGTTATAGGGCCTTAATTTGCAACCAGCCAATATCTTTCTCAACTCCCTGGGGAGCATACAGCCGGTGCTGCCATTTCAGTGCTAACAGCTGGTAAACTGGAACAAGCAGAGTAAAGTATCTTGCTCAAGACTACAACACAGTGCCGTGCCGCGAACCTGCAACCCTTCGGTCATCAGCCCAGCTCCCTGCCACTAGACTACCGTGTCTCCTATTATCCAGTAGTCTGGCAAGTACAGACCAACATGATCTGGGTACTCACCTGTTACCACCCAGGGCATTCTGTAGCAGCTTTGTGAGTACAGAATCTCTGTAAGGGACCACAATTTTCTTCTTGGAGCCCGTGGATAGGTCTGCTAATGCTGATATAACGTTACCCAGTGCAGACAAAGATTTGTTGATGTTGGCACCCTCCTTGAGTCGGTCACCTGTTGCTCCTGTGCTATCTGCTCGCTCAGACCCTGTCACATGTAAAGCACATATATATAGTAAATCCTGTGGTTCACAAATCTTATCTTTGTATTTTTAAACAAGAGTACCGCGAGGCGGAACAATATACGCCCATCGAATACCATATAGTGTTATATACTTTCTTACATTGAAATAAGATCTGCATCATTCTAATAGTGGTTAACTGACATGCTATAAAAAATGTCGGAGAAAATCTCTGGACAAAAAAAATCAAATACTGAAATGAACAAAGGGCAATAACTTTTGCAAAAATAGTGGAATCAAAAATTCTTTTAAGGGAGACACAACATTATAATGTATACCAAGTTTCAAAGAGATCCGTTGAAAAATGTAGGAGGAGAATGCTGGACAAAAATCAAATACTGAAATAAACAAAGGGCAATACCTTTTGCAAAAATTGCCAAATTAAAATTCTTTTTTTCTAAGAAACACAACAACATACCATGATTATGCAGCCTACTAAGTTTCAAAGAAATCTGTCAAAAAATGTAGGAGGAGATCTTCGGGAAAAAAATCAAATACTGAAATGAACAAAGGGCAATAACTTTTGGAAAAATTGTTGAATAAAAATTCTTTTAAGGAGACACAACTTCATATCATGATTATAATGTATACCAAGTTTCAAAAAGATTGGTCAAAAATGTAGGAGGAGATTGCCGGACAAACAAAAGTTTACGCTGTATTTACTTACAAAGTGTTGCCTTCTTACTTACCGGCCAAATCAACGAGGTTCATTACACTGCTTTTCTTGGTTTCCGAGCCCACCTCGCTCTTAATGATTTGATCGAATGTGATGGAGACGACGGTGTGAGCACGACTACTTGTGGCATTCATGTTTGTGGAGGCAACCGTACGACTGGCCGTACCTGTAAGTCAGAAAATTAGAATACAAACAAATGGAACACTGTGTCATCATATGTCGAGTACAAAATCTGAATTCAGGTCATCACAAATAAATATAAATAAATAAATAATCTTATTTAACATCATGTACATTGTCAATAACAAATTTAAGCTCTGTATAGCTTCTATACGACGACGCTAAGGGAACAAATGACGTTTTCGTGGTGGAGGAAAACTCGCAGGGTAATACCACTGTGTCGATCATCAGAGGGATAACAGTTAACCCTATTAGACATCACTCTCTTTTTTTACCACCGCTGGGGATTGAACCGAACTTCTTGAGAGAGTGAGTGTTCTGAAGCTCATGCTTAATTGCACACAGTAGAAATGACTGTGCATGTTAGCGATCACTGCAGCTACCGATGTTCCCAAAAGTGAAATACAAAATCTGAATTCACGTCATCACACGTGAAGTACAAAATCTAGCAGCAGCAGTAACTAAAGACGTATCAAAACAATGGAGAGGCATCAGGAGTGTCGACATTTAATTGGAGACGAAACAAGGTACTCTGGAGGGTGAGCAACTGTCAGGACGATTTCCTTTAAATCAAGGTACTCTGGAGGGTGAGCAACTGTCAGGACGATTTCCTTTAAAACAAGGTATTCTGGAGGGTGAGCAACTGTCAGGACGATTTCCTTTAAATCAAGGTACTCTGGAGGGTGAGCAACTGTCAGGACGATTTCCTTTAAATCAAGGTACTCTGGAGGGTGAGCAACTGTCAGGACGATTTCCTTTATATCCAGAAATGAAAGCTGTCACCATTGATCTAAGACACTATGTGATCCTGTCTTTTATCAGTGTTACTTTTTATGATTAAAAAGAAGTTTTAAATTAAAAACCTCATAAAAATGTAACTTCACTACTTGTAGTCACTATGGTTAGATGTATTTTCTTCTGAAATTCTTCTGAATTCCATATAAAACACTCTTTTACAACGTAACATGTTGTAATATCGATGCGACAGTTGATCGTTGCTGCAAAATTATTTCCTCTTCTTGAAGCCGGTAACAGCCATTTTACCACAAAAGTAAAGACATCATTTATTTTACAATGATATCTATTCTGATAGTTATATAATTACATCCTCTGTTGGAAATTTACTTATATATCTATGAGAATAAGATTAATTTGTTTCATATACAAACCTTGGTCCATTCTCTTTTCAATTTCTGCATAGCTGCCTACAGGGACTTTCTTTAGGCCTTCCACGTAGAAATAGCCTAGTTTGGGGTTTTGTCGGACCTGAAGCCCTCCCTTTGGATTTTCACGAGACAAGAGATCCCGCACCTGTTCATTGTAAATCTCCAACATGGAAAACGTCACCTCAAACCTCTGAAAATACAAGGAAGACAACTCTTAACAACTTCTATATATGATTCCATGTATGCCTTTGAACTCATCCACCCCTAAAACTTCATAATGAACTATTCCAACCTTTGAATTGGAAGAGTTCAAATGTGTCTTCAGAGGTGAATGAGTTAAATGGTGAAAAATTATTATAAATTATAACTGTTTGTGTTAAGATTTTGTGATCTGTTTAAGAATGACATACAATTAAGTATTGGACATACAAAAAATATGATTATAACAACACTTATTACAATATTATAAGGCTCTTTCAAGTCCAGGGGTGTAGAATAGGGAAATTCCACTCGAAGGGTTTCAAATTTGGTAAAACCCGAGGCTTTGCCAAAAAGGTTTTGCCAAATTTAAAAATCCTGAGGGTGGAATTTCCTTATCCTACACCCATGGACATGAAAGAGTAGTTTTCTCTCATTCAAACTACCAGAATAAGCTCAGAAACCATGAAAATCTGTTTGGACTGGCTACATTTTGAAAATATCAACTTTTCCCCTTAGCTTTTTTGACAAAAAACGAATCTGTCAGTGAGATTAAGCATACCATATATTTTGCGCAGACAAATTAATCTCATATTTCTTATGTGTACTGTCAATTCCGTCTTTGCGTATTGCAGAGTTATCTTCTCTTGGGATAAGTTATTGATTGTTACGTCATTGGTTTGTGTGAGAAAATTACGTCGTTTTCTCAAAAATTGATGACGTTACTCTCACAAACCAATGACGTAACAATCAATACCTGCTCACAAGAGAAAATAAGTCTGCAATACGCAGACGTAATATATCCTAAAAGGTTTTAATTTCATTACATCGCCTAATCCGCATTGCGGCATCGAAATTTGTGACGTCATTGTTGAGCCATTGTGACGTCACGTCAAGTAAAATGTTGTGCAAGATAGAAATTTTCTTATGCCCCTTTATTATCCTGGACAGCTCTATCTTACACACACAGAAATGATAGAAACTACTTTATTATCCTGGACAGCTCCATCTTACACACACAGAAATGATAGAAATTACTTTATTATCCTGGACAGCTCTATCTTACACACACAGAAATGATAGAAATTACTTTATTATCCTGGACAGCTCTATCTTACACACACAGAAATGATAGAAATTACTTTATTAAATAATCTTTTATCGTCTTCGTAATTTTGAAAACCATCAGCAAATCATGATTAAATAAATTTACCTTGTAATAGGTTTGGTTTGGTTTTATTTTATTTAACATCCTATTAACAGCTTAGGTCATGTAAGGATGTGGGCTATTAATAGGACCTTTTACCTTATTTGCATCTGCATTTGTTGCCATGGTTTTAAATAACTCATCACAGGTAATAGGTACAATGCCCCTGAAGAAAAACATCAGATATGTGTTAACATGGAAAATATAAAGTGAAACCTGTCTAAAGCAAATGACAAACACACTAAAACCTTCTCAGTCAGAATAGACAGTTAATTAAATATATGAAAGAAAGCATGGTGTTCTTTCAGCAGCAGAATGCTATTTTGTTCTAAGTTCAGCCATCTAGATAACTTGACATTTTGTTATGTTTACATCATATTCCATTATAATTTGTTATACCATTCATCCTTAGTTATTTAATGAATACATAATTACAAAATCCTTTCTTAAAAACCAATACAGAATCACAGTAGAGTACAGGTCACTACATAGTATTTACTGTTGTGCAATTCAGTGACATGATTATTCGTAAAATTTTAACTTGGGTTAATTTTTTACTGCATCCAGTTTGCTAATTCGCTTTTGTTCATAAACAAAATTCACATACATTTTTTAAGAGAGACAAAATTAGGGATGGTGCTTAATGGCAGGCACCTACCCTGTTCCCAGGACGTTTGCCAAAGTGGGGAAGGGGGCTTATTTGCGAGCGAGGGCTTATTTGAGGTCAAATACGGTAAAACTGCTTAACTTTACATGGAGAAATTTGCACAGTGAGACTTAATGGAAGGGTGTATTGTACAGGTGTTACGATTATTTAGGGTTTTACTTCAACAATGAACACTTCTGATAACATTATTTATCTGGCAATAAGCCTATGACTGGTAATAGGCCCACCCACGTTGGCATCCATTACACATGGGTTATGAAACAAAGAAAGGCATAACTATCAAAAACATGTAAGTGTTCATATTTTATAACCAATGGCCTGGATACAAATCAAGTTTTTATAAAATGTTAATTAATACACAAATTTTCAATGACTGCCTTACCGATTCGCACCATATCCGACCATGGAGTAGGACTTTCCGGAGCCTGTCTGGCCATAGGCGAACAATGAACAATTGTAGCCTGAAACAATATAAAAATATCATTAGTGGCGTATTTCTATTTCGTTTGTTTAAATTTGTTTTTACACACTTTATCAAACTTGTCTGAGATAAAATGGCAAATATGTCATGTGAATGTGTTATGAGAATTATTTCAATCTCAAATTGATCAAAATGTATACTTCGCCCATTTTCAATGTTTCCAACTTGATGGCTTCTTCAATAGCGCTCTGAACTTTTCAAAAATTAGTATTTCAAAATTAAATTAGGGGGGTGCCATCTTTAATGGGATGGCAAATTCAACAGAAGACAAATTTGTATAAAAATACCCCAGGGCCAAAACTAAACAAAGGAAACGATACTCTCTCTTATTCTTATTTTACAGTGCATGAAGTGTACAATTTATCAATACATATTTTCTAAAATTTTCAGCAGGAATCACTTGATCAATACACATTGTAGGCCATCTTTAAGTCAGTATACTGACGCACAAGCTATTGCTGTTTTGATCAATTCAACGCAACTTGTTTTTTTACTATAGACTCCCTTTAAAGCTCTCCCAAACTCATATTTAAAAATGTAAGAAGCAAGAGAAACACTTGCTGTAGTAAGTAAGACCATACATCTAATGATCAATATATTGGCAAGGTGTCTCAGGCACAGATGCTTCAATATCAACATCCAAAGGAGGGTGACATTTATCTATTCTTTTGTTTTACTTGATATTTCAAATTTCGTGATCATGTATGACATCATAATCATCATTGTCATCCATCAAGTTATGACAAAGGAACAAAACCTAATTTACTGACATTAAATCATGTTTTATTCAACACGATTGATATTACAGCCTGCGATATTTCAAAATAATGCAGGAAGCTCTGTCATCTCCTAGCAACTAGGATGAAAATATCAGACATATAATGTAGCATTCATGTAAATATTCTTCCTGCTCTTCGAAATAAACATAAAGACCTACACACGAAACAAACGTCACAGGTTGACAGATTTACATCAGAGAATAAATTGCTGCAGCAGACATAACTGCTTGCCTTGTTCATGGAATATAATCTGTCGTCACATCAGAGTCAATAAAAGTGCCATTGAAAACGAACATTCAGCTGTGTGAGTTAGAGCCTATGTCACAATGGTGCCGATATCAGATAGAGTGCTTGAACTTTCTGGTTTTGTATCACGCCAGGCTATATATACAAGTACATCGATCAGTACGGTACCTGTTTAAAGAACAAAGAATGGGTTCTATTGTATTTAGAACTGGATAATGCTAAAATTGTGATATGTATTTAACAGTTCAATATTGGAGATACATTTTACAATATAATGATCAAACAGAACGTGCTGGTGAAGTATGGCCCTGCACCCAGTTTGATGAAAACGGAGCTAAAAGCAAGGTTTATCACCATCAAAGTGAGTGAAGCAGGAAATAAAGATTACAGTGACCTCATGTCATTTAAAGTTGTTGTTCCATAAAGTTCAAAGAGTGTGGGGCTTGAAGCATCAGAGATCAGAGAAATGGAGCTAAATACAAAATCTCACCAAGATGTCATATATAGTCGTGTGACGTTTCGGTGACTAGTGTGTAACGTACCCTGTCACCTTCATCCGACAAAGGACAAGCGTTTGTTCACAAAGGTATAAAATATGTACGAATTGGTAATATATAATCAAATTCATTTGGGAAAAGCAGTCTTGACAAACATATTGATTCCCCTGTCTACCTCCCCTCCCCAACTATCTTCATTACAGGGGTACGTATTTATCTTCATTGCGGGGGTACATATTTCTCTTCATTGCGAGGGTACATTACTATCTTCATTGAGGGGGTACATATTTTTCTTCATTGCGGGGGTACGTTACTATCTTCATTGCAGGGGTACGTTACTATCTTCATTGCGGAAGTACGTTACTATCTTCATTGCGGGAGTATGTTACTATCTTCATTGCGGGGGTACGTTACTATCTTTATTGCGGGGGTACGTTACTATCTTCATTGCGGAAGTACGTTACTATCTTCATTGCGGGAGTATGTTACTATCTTCATTGCGGGGGTACCGACGTTACTATCTTTATTGCGGGGGTACGTTACTATCTTCATTGCAGGGGTACGTTACTATCTTCATTGCGGGGGTATACATTTTGTCATCTACTAAGCCAGATTGAAGGTTAGTTATGACGGATATTGAACGGTCTACAGATTATGTAAAGTCTGATCTCGGGCAGTGTATTAGTTTAAGAGAATCAATAAACTCAAGCATTCAAGAGAAATAGATCTGTTGTCCCGTGTTTGTTCTGTCCTAGCAACAAGATCAGCACTGATATACATATATGTTTTTATTCATCGATATTTGATAAGCTCATGTTGACCAGGGCGTCGTCCCGGTGACTTTCACATAATCCTCCGTATCCTGTACCGATCATTACATACCTAATTTACACCTTTAAAGCTTGACGTCACCGGGGAGTGTGACGCTGTAGTTATAGAAGTGACTGCCGCCCGTGTTTTTGTGACACGGTGTGACGGGTACATCAATATTCCTGCCAGTCGCTGTCAGCTGTGAAATGTCTGATCAAGGATGTCAGATGCTATATATAAAATGAAATATAACCAGCGGCTCTATACGTATGCCCAACATCAAAGTCATTTCTAACCGACCCGGCATTAATCAATCAGGACTCTCCTATGATTATTTCAATTGATTAATTAATCTATGTTAGGGAGAATGCCACACAAACCACTGCAATCAACAGCTAATCTTGCTTTAGATCTCTACTGTGCAGTATACCGGGTAAACAGATCTGGGAGACTAAATAGGAGTGTTCCCAAAACCACTGGTAAAATTTGCCCAACAAATAGTTGGTTGTGTCTCCATTTTCCAGGACTGTCCTTAACTAGAACTGTTAGCTAAAAAAGGACTCACACAACTAAATCAGCCAATCAGCAAGTATTTCATACGTTTGTAGTTCCTATCTAAAATAAGTTCCGGCTAATTACTGGGCCACTGAAGGAGTTTAATAAGGAACTGATGACAGGTTGTTAGATAAATGAAATGTTCAGGTATTTAACTTTTGAAAAATATATACTTTTGATATACATGTATTTCCATGTCTGTGTGCGGATTTGCACAGGGGCAAAATGTCTGGGGGCGTTTCTGTTTTGGGTCACCGGTTTTGCTTGTAAACTTCCGGTTGTCAACTTCTTGGCGCTGTGACACTCCAATATGCCACTAAACCTACCAAAAAAGTCATTTTGTAGCCTTTGCAAGATATGCAGTATTTATGAATCTAGACAGTTGTCACTAGTCTTGAACTTCAAATATTAAAGTTATTAGCTAAAATGTTTGGTAATAACATATAGTAAATTATTTAGTTGTGTGAGGCCTTTAAAGGCTAACTAATACCCCTGCTTCTATATAAACCAGACCTGTAAGCTAAAGGCTTACTAAGGCAAAGCAATATAGTCTCCCACCAGTAACAAGTATTTCGCACAAAGGCGCATAACTCCACCAAAAATGGTCGAAATCCCCCCAAAAAAGGCCAGAGCTTAAGTTAACTACACAAAATACCGATCATTCATGCAAAGGGGCATAACTCCAAGCCCGCATTATACCCCCGCAACTTTGTTGCGGGGGTATAATGACAGAAGTAGCTTAGGCTAAAGAATGTTGAAAATCTATGAAATATAGTATATACAGTACTCATTAATCCAAAATCCACGTGAACTAGATTCTCTACTATTCAACATTAAGATGTCCAGGTGACTATATAAATATGTAGATTTTATGATGCAAAAAAAAACACCTGACATGATTAAATTTGTTTTTTTTTGTGTGTTTTATGTCCTATTGACAGCTATGGTCATTTAAGGACGTGCCAGTTTTGGTGGTGGATTAAAGCTGGAATTCCCGGAGAAAAACCACTGACCTACTGCAAGTACCTGGTGACTGCCCAACATGGGTCTAGAACCCGCGACCCAGTGGTGGAGGGCTAGTGGTAGCAGAATGTCAGACATCTTAACCACTTGGCCACCGTGGCCCCCACATAATTAATACCATGACCGGTAGCATATTGGACAAGCTACATGTACATGCCATATATTCAAAAGGTCTGATATTGAATTCCCATGGTTTGATGATTTAAAAAAAGGAAATAATATAATATACAGTTATTACTTTTGTTTCAACAGCTTCAGGTCAAACAAATGCCAAACAAATTGGAAATCTTTTTCATTGGCGGTATAAAACATTTCTTGGACTCTCTACCTTAGCAAAACTAAGAAATTAAATACTGTGAGATATACTCTAGCTTGTCTACTAAGATAGCTTCAACTCTACATCACACGGAAATCACAATAACAAGTGGCAATAGCCCCATTTATACAGTAGGTAGAATCAACTCTACATCACACGGAAAGCACAATAACAAGTGGCAATAGCACCATATATACAGTAGGTAGCATCAACCCTACATCACACAGAAATCCCAAAAGCAAGTGGCAATAGCACCATTTACACAGTAGGTAGCATCAACTCTACATCACACGGAAATCACAATAGCAAATGGCAATAGCACCATTTATACAGTAGGTAGCATCAACCCTACATCACACAGAAATCACAAAAGCAAGTGGCAATAGCACCATTTATACAGTAGGTAGCAGCAACTCTACATCACACGGCAATCACAATAGCAAGTGGCAAAAGCACCACTGATACAGGAGGTAGCATCAACTCTACATCACACAGAAATCACAATCACAAGTGGCAATAGCACCATTTATACAGCAGGTAGCAGCAACTCTACATCACACAGGAATCACAATAGCAAGTGGCAATAGCACCAGTTATACAGTAGGTAGCATCAACTCTACGTCACACGGAAATCACAATAACAAGTGGCAAAAGCACCACTTATACAGAAGGTAGCATCAACTCTACATCACACGGAAATTACAATAACAAGTGGCAATAGCACCATTTATACAGTAGGTAACAGCAACTCTACATCACACGGAAATCACAATAGCAAATGGCAATAGCACCATTTATACAGTAGGTAGCAGCAACTTTACATCACACGGAAATCGCAATAGCAAGTGGCAATAGCACCATTTATACAGTGGGTAGCATCAACTCTACATCACACGGAAATCACAATAAAAAGTGGCAATAGCACCATTTATACAGTAGGAAGCATCAACCCTACATAACACAGAAATCACAAAAGCAAGTGGCAATAGCACCATTTATACAGAAGGAAGCAGCAACTCTACATCACACGGAAATCACAATCGCCAGTGGCAATAGCACCATTCATACAGTAGGTAGCAGCAACTCTACATCAAACAGAAATCACAATAGCAAGTGGCAATAGCGCCATTTATACAGTAGGTAGCATCAACTCCACATCACACGGAAATCACAATAGCAAAAGTGGCAATAGCTCCATTTATACAGTAGGTAGCATCAACTCCACATCACACGGAAATCACAATAGCAAATGGCAATAGCACCATTTATACAGTAGGTAACAGCAACTCTACATCACACGGAAATCACAATCGCCAGTGGCAATAGCACCATTCATACAGTAGGTAGCAGCAACTCTACATCAAACAGAAATCACAATAGCAAGTGGCAATAGCGCCATTTATACAGTAGGTAGCATCAACTCTACATCACACGGAAATCACAATCGCCAGTGGCAATAGCACCATTCATACAGTAGGTAGCAGCAACTCTACATCACACGGAAATCACAATAGCAAGTGGCAAAAGCACCACTTATACAGTAGGTAGCATCAACTCTACATCACACAGAAATCACAATAGCAAGTGGCAAAAGCACCACTTATACAGAAGGTAGCATCAACTCTACATCACACAGAAATCACAATAGCAAGTGGCAAAAGCACCACTTATACAGAAGGTAGCATCAACTCTACATCACACAGAAATCACAATAGAAAGTGGCAATAGCACCATTTATACAGTAGGTAGCAGCAACTTTACATCACACGGAAATCACAATAGCAAGTGGCAAAAGCACCACTTATACAGAAGGTAGCATCAACTCTACATCACACAGAAATCACAATAGCAAGTGGCAATAGCACCATTTATACAGTAGGTAGCATCAACTCCACATCACATGGAAATCACAATAGCAAGTGGCAATAGCACCATTTATATAGTAGGTAGCATCAACTCTACATCACACGGAAATCACAATAACAAGTGGCAATAGCACCATTTATACAGTAGGTAGCATCAACTCTACATCACACAGAAATCACAATAGAAACTGGCAATAGCACCATTTATACAGTAGGTAGCATCAACTCTACATCACCCGGAAATCACAATAACAAGTGGCAATAGCACCATTTATACAGCAGGTAGCATCAACTCTTCATTACACGGAAATCACAATAGCAAGTGGCAATAGCACCATTTATACAGCAGGTAGCATCAACTCTTCATTACACGGAAATCACAATAACAAGTGGCAATAGCACCATTTATACAGTAGGTAGCAGCAAGAGCAGACCTTTTAAGGTGAACTGGGGATTATAAAATTGATTTGCTATTGTTTAAATTTGCTCGTCCGTATCATAGATGCCATGATAAGAAACCATGTTGAATATTGGAGTTCTTATAGTCCTGTAGTGAAAGTGAATAGGTCTACCCTTCGGGCCAGGTGAGCTAAAAATATAGTATACTTCGCCCCCTCCCTAGGGGCAAACATGGAGTCTGGGGGTCATGAAATTCACAACTTTGATAAAGCACCTCAAGACCCTTCCATCTATAATGAGTATTGGTTTCCAGCCTCTTAGTTCCAGAGAAGAAGTCGCTTAAAGCAATAATGCCAAAAAGTCCTTATTGACCCCACCCCTCAGCCTCCTTGGGGGTTAGCCACACCATTTATACAATTTTGAATCCCATCTCCCATGAATGCTTTTGATCAAATATGATTGATATCCAGTGAATGGTTCTACAGAAGAAGTCGTTCATAGCAATATAGACAAATTGCCCCCTTTTGGCCCAGCCCCTCAGCCCCCATGGGGAGGGGGGTTAGCCCCACCATTTGTACATTTTCGAATCTCCACTACCTAGGGATGCTTCCACTTAAATATGGTTGATATTCATCTCTTAAATCCAGAGAAGTCGCTTAAAGCATTATGGCTAAATAACCCTTTTTGGCCCTGCACCTCAGCCCCACCATTTGTACAATTTTGAATCCCCGCCTCCCATGAATGCTTTTGACCAAATATGATTGATATCTGTTGCATAGTTCTACAGAAAAAGTCGTCTATAGCATTATAGCCAAATTGCCCCACCATTTGTACAATTTTGAATCCCTACCACCTAGAGATGCTTCCAGTCAAATTTAGTTAAATTTCAATCAGTGGTTAAGAAAAAGAAGTCATTTGAAGAAATTGTTGACATACGGACGAGGGACGAGGGACGGAGGGACGGAGGGACCACAGTCAAACGACGGACGGACGACGGATACCACAGTATGGCATAAGCTCACCTTGGTCCTTCGGACCCGGTGAGCTAACAAAATTAGAACTCTTTTTCATTGGAGGTACAACAGAGGACACTCGTTCTTTCTACTTTAAAACATTGTTTCTATTCCATCATACATTATGTACCTATTGTTAAAAATGTTCTGTAGTTTACATACACAACATTAAGATTTTCTTGTCTACGTGCGATATATTTCTGCATCTGAAATAACCTGTCCCCAGTGGTAAGATATCATTCCACATAGTGTTTTTAACAAATTTTTATCAAGGACTTTAGACAAATTCATATATTTGGGTAAACCTTGACATTATGCATTATTTATATACAAATGTTTCGTTTCTGTTCTGCATTGTCATTGTATCTGGTTGACGAGGATTTCCAGTAAATATTTAATTCTAACTACACGACTCTAGCAAGAACGACCAATACAATGGCTGCTTTACCATGGCTGCAGGTAAATACACAATTTCAGATAAAATCAATGGTATGTGTCGGGTTCCAGCAGGTATCGTTACCTTTTATAGCAGAAAAGAGTCCATTGTGATACAAACTACTTCCGGGTAAATTAAAACAAATGTCTAGTTGTTATATCATATGTCAGGGCGTGTAAAATTTGTTCAGGAAAATGAACACAGCTTTTTAAAATTTTGTTTATATAGCAATGTTTATAAAATGGACCTGGTTTTTGGACGCATGATCACAACATATTAAAGCAAGAGGCCCATAGGGGCTGTAGCAATCACATTGAAAGCCCTAAATAGGAGCTTGGTGGGAATGTGGGGTTAAGTCAATCATCTGAACTGGAAACGTCTGTAAGACATGAATTCGCCCTTTCCCCTGAAGTAATTACACTGTTGGCAATGTATCTGATGACAAAGTAGCAAAGACTGACCTATAAATAGGAAGTGATCATCTGAGGTTATTCTCATACGTGATTAAGTATAAACTTTGATGAAAATCTGTTAAGAAATGAAATCAGTAAAGCTATGACAATAAATCAGGACAGAAAGGGGTGGGATAGGGTATAAAAGGGACACACCATGGGAGGAGGGCTGGGCATAACAAAATTTACAGAACTACATATCAGCAAGCTACAGACCACATTTTAACCCTACTAGACCCTAGCTTTGACCTTAGATGTAGGTCAATAATGGTGTAATTTATTCGAACAAATCTGATAGCCTTCACATCTGTAAACTATATGGCCAAATGATGTGACTTAAGGCCTTGGAAATCTTAAGATGAAGTTTTTTGAAATTTTCAACTTTTGTTGCTTGTAACCTTATAATGTTAGAAAATGAATCATGATTTTTAACTGTCTATGCACATTACTATCACAAATGTTATTGATTTATGATTAACTATTAGCTTGTTGTATGAAATTAGATAGCTTCCTGAAAGGAAACTTTCAATATTTTGAAATTGATATCAAAACCATACATACAAGTATAACAGAGAGCCAAGCAGATTTGATAACAGCGAACACAAACAACACTGGTTTTATTGACTTGCCTCTAAGGGGCACATTTACGCACATTTCTCAATATATCCTCAATTAAAACGAAATTTAAACGGCACACAGCAAATAAATATCCCTTATAATAACATGCCAATGGTGTGTGTATAATATAAGTATTTACACTTGATAACACTGAACAGACTGCAAATATATGCTGCAGACAACGTTTAAATAACCCACCGTTTGGACACGATTTAGTCCTAATGCACGCACACTAAATGGACACAATAAGTCCATTTACAGTGGGAAGTCATTTCCAAATCCATTAGAATTTTTGAAAGTTGACCTGGGGAAAAGGAAATTAAGTCGCATGATTTTTATTCCTTGGCTTCCTTCCTCCCACAATTTTTTTTTCTTATTCCTTCCTTCCTGACACAATTTTTTCTTTCTTTCTTATTCCTTTCTTCCTCCCACAATTTGTTAATCTTTCTTATTCCTTTCTTTCTCCCACAACTTTCTTTTCTTTCTGATCCCTTCCTTCCATCCACTGACTTC
Organism: Mizuhopecten yessoensis; assembly: GCF_002113885.1. Lineage (NCBI taxonomy): Eukaryota > Metazoa > Mollusca > Bivalvia > Pectinida > Pectinidae > Mizuhopecten > Mizuhopecten yessoensis. The sequence goes on from NW_018406089.1 coordinate 1,364,239, forward strand.
TTCCTTAAAGATCCTTGTCTCACTGCAGGCAAAGCACTGGAGATTGTGTTTTTTGTATGCACTTTCATTGACTAGCTAGATAGCTCAGTTGGTTAGAGCGACAGTATAACAGTATGAGGTCCAGGGTTCAAGTCCTGGTGAAGCCCCACTGAAGTTTCCGAACTCCAGACACTGTTGTTGATTAACTGTTGTTCATTTCATCTTAAATTTTTTCATTGAATTCCTACAAGTTATGTTTTTTCTTTCAGAAATTATACAGAAAAGTGACAGAACAGTTTTTGGTAGCAGCATGGGGATCCTAAAAGTTTTTTTCTCATTTTTTGTTTGTTTGGGAGGGTATATAGCCTGATTGACTGAAATGGGAAAATTGTGTTACAATAATCCGAAATGAGAACTTTCATAATTATGCTGAAAAAAAAACCAGTTTTTTTTTACGAATTACCTTTTGAAGAATAAAATACCCATATCTACGTTATATTATTTCATTTTAATTGTTAGATGTTGTATTGAATATCAGCTAAATATTAAAGGTCATGTAATTGTTCTTTTGGAAATTCAAGTAATCATGCCAATACATTCTAAATATATTCCATTTAGTTAGGACATCACTGCTTCATATGCAGCACTAGTTTACTGTTTATTGCTCTTATATAATCCTTGCTCTGGGATCCGGAGTTAGTCTGAATTGTGATGCCCATCCTTGAGTGCATTGTTCTCAAAGTGTTTGTAAGGAGTTGTGAAAGTATTGTGGCAAACTCATCACACGCTGTACAAATCAATGCCGGGGTAACATATAAATAAGATCTATATCTATAGCTGGCTGTCCGTAGGTGTAATACATATAAATTGTTAATTGTACACCAAGATCAGTGATAAGGCTTGTCATGACAAGAAACAATGGGAATGTAAGATGTGTAGTCTGTCAATCATAGGGATCTTTATAAAACTTGATGTACCTTACAGTCTGTCAATCACAGCGATCTTCAAGATACATTTTACAGTTTAATATCTATTATTCTATTACCGGTATGGCCTTATTCCAACAAAATGGTTCTACGGTTTAAATGTTGGCCATCAGGCTCCGGCACTTCCTCTCCAGACATTCCTATCAAAGAACTGTTCTCAAGGGAAAAGGCCTCAACTCATTCACCCCTACATATTTAAACCGGACTTGCCCAGTCTTTGATTTGGTAAGGTTCAAATGTGACTTTAGGGATGAATGCCCGGTTAATAGATATGGGCCCACTTGTATAAAACATCTCAAAGTTAAGGAAAATCACAAGCAATGTATTGTCTATGTGAAATCTTAGACTTGAGGAAATCTCACGAGTTGAGATGTTTTATACAAGTGGGCCCTGGTACATTATATCTTATACTTTAAACCTGATGTCTTAAGAGTCCATCAATCAAGTTTTGATAAGATAAATGTCTTGCAGTCCATCAATCACATGGATATAAGACAGGTCTTACTGTTCATCAATTAATGGATCTGTAAGATAGGCTTTACAGCCCAGTCTATCAATCAAGTTTTATAAATGCCTTGCAGTCCAACGATCACAAGCCGTATTTATATTTGTGTTATAGTCAGTCAATCACATTAATCTGTAAGACATTTAATCCATCAATTAAACTGATCGATCAGCAATATTCAAATGATAAAGAAAATGGTCCAGGATTTCTGGGTTAAAAAGACCTTGATAAGCTTTTAATTTCAATTAATGGGAATAGTACTGAATTATTTCTAATTTTCGTGTTTTATTTGGTTGTGGTATGTTGATTTTCATCAGTTTTGTGTAACTTCCCTCATCTGAAATATTATTTACAGGTAAGCTCAAAGTTGTTTATGGGGATAATGGCCATATTGAACACCTGCGATCAACAAACTGAAATTGTTGACATGACCAGATCCATTTCATACTCAATTGCCATGTTTGTATCTCTGGTATAGTGGCAATGTATGAGATATGACATCACACAATTTTTCCCTATAGGTGCCATTTTGACAGATATTGAGCATAAATATGATAGCGTAGCTTAATGAACCCTACAGACAACACAATCAAGTTCCTACCACAACGACTTTGACAGAATGATAATTTATTGATGGATATTAATTGAAAATTAGTGAGAAGAGGTTGGGTTGTTTACCACAAATAGTGTTTACTGACCGATGTCCAGTGACAGAACGTAATTATTAGTAGATGTTATACCAGTATCACAGACCTGCTGACCTGTCTCCTTTGAACTTGTTTTCAGGCACTTTAGCCTCTAACTGACACAGATAAATAATGTATAAAGTACATTAATATATAGCTGGAGCTTAACCTTGCTCGGAGTAAACAATTACCAGTTAACCTTACAATAACAATACTGACAATTAGTGGTCGGCTGATGATCAATTATTTCTGGAATTCCATAGGTTTGTCCTTTGGAATTCCATAGGTTTGTCCTTTGGAATTCCATAGGTTTGTCCTTTGGAATTCCATAGGTTTGTCCTTTGGAATTCCGAAGGTTTGTCCTTTGGAATTCCGATTATCGATTACAAATTCAAGAATCGATAAAATCAGCTTACTACTGAACTCAAGTATGCATTGAAAGTTATCTCCCCTTAATTTCTGATTGGATATAACTGTAGTAGATTCACAACAGATTAGGTAGCTCAGTTAGTTCGAGTGACCTGATATTATGATTAGGGGTCAAGGGATAGGTTGTTTGATTGTTTGTTGGAGTGGTTTAGTTTTATGTCTGCCTCACTTCCAAGTTTTCGGTTTTCCAGCAGACAAAGAAAAGATTGGAAAATGAGTAGGAGTATATAGTGAAGGGATAGAAACAAATAACAAAGGAGACAACTCACAGGCCTAATCTATGCCTTATCCTAACTCTGTTTGTCCTGAAGACACTAGTCTCATAGCAACACCATAACCCAATTCAATATGACCGGAAGTGGGGTACGAAGACGCCACCAATCACACCAGCTCCAGACTAACCTATACCCTTTTTGTTAAGTCTAAACTTTTTGAGGGTAAGATCTGGCTCTGTTATATTTATACACTCAGAAAACTGTTATTCACTTTTTGTCATGCAGAAAAAGTATCCATTTCATCGTTGTTTGGCAGTGGTATCCATCATACTTTTGTTGACAAAGAAATGCCTAATTTAAGACTTTTTTATTACCATGGATTAAACTTTGAAATATAAATCGTAGATGAAAACCTACCTTCGAATGCATTGTCAAGCACGCCCTGACCAAGATCTTCGAACACTTCACGCTGACTGGCATAGCTTGATCCAGGTGTGGCCTGCAACACACCCTCAGCGGTCTCCACCATTCCATCATGGGACCTTTTGTACAAACAAGTAGATAAAGTTAGTTTACGTCTCAAAATAATGATATATATATAAATTTATTTAATAGCATTAGAGGGCTTGCTGATTTATGCCCAAATCTTTCTAAATTAATTCCATACTAAGAAACTTGTCAAATACTTTATGATGAGTTGCAATTTGGACTCCGCTGATTAATTGAGGACTCTTTAGGTAAAGAAGTATATTTTATGGGAGGCAACTCTTATACAAATCCTAGTCATACCATTTAAGGTAGTATATATCCTTAATTCTATCACAAATCACAGGTATCAAACACGCGAAGTAGCATGTTATATCCTTACTTCTAACTCAAATCACAGTAATAAAACGAAAGGTAGCATATAACCTTAATGTGTGAGGTACATATAACCTTAATTCACAAATTATAGGTATAATGTGTGAGGTACATATAACCTTAATTCACAAATTCAAATATCTCCCAAATATCTATTCCACCACAATAAGACAAAGAACTTATAACAGCTATTGTTCTTTCTGAAAATTCAAATTTAATATCTTTTTGGGAAGAAAAAGTGTGAAAATACGTACTCTCGAAATTAAAATAATTTACAGAAGTGTAGTTTACTTACCAGTAGGAATAATCAAATGAAAACTGCACAGCACAATCACCAACAGGAACAGGGAATGAAAAAACGAACAATTAATAACCAGCAATGAAGGAGATATACATACTTATTAACCTTCAAAGTAAAACAGTGACGGTATCATCCAGTGAAGATCAACAAATTGGGAAATGAGAAGAACAGTTTATAACCAGTAATGAATAGATACACATATTTATTAACCTTAACGTGAAACAGTCACGCTATTATAAATGAAACTTGGACAATGAAGATAACAGCATCAACAAAATGGGAAATGAGAAGAACAGACTTTAATAACCAGAAACGAAGTAGATACCTATATTTATTAACCTTAACGAGAAACACTGACACTTATCATCTAATGAAACTTGGACCGTGAAGAATGCAGCATTAACAAAATGGTAAATGAGAAGAACAGTTAATAACCAGTAGTTAATTAGTAGATACACATTTTTATCAACCTAAATGTAACACAATGTCATTGTATGAAACTGACTGTAAAGTTTAAGGCATCAACAGAATGGGCTGTATATAAAAAGGAAAAGAGCAAACAACTTCGTACAATGAAGATAAACAGACTTATGAACAAAAACACAACACCATGTTTATTTATTAAATACATTTAAAGGGCTATATCATCAAAGACGTCGTAAGGTTGAGACGCCAGAGGATATTTATTGTGGACGTTTGATATACCATGTAAATACCGCAAACAGTTGAGAAAACATGACTTATTGGTTTTTAAAGAGGGTTGGAGTCAAAGTTGACTTGTTCGGCTAAACATTTCTGTTTATGTATGTACACACTAGTTTATTTAAACTCAGCAAACAAGCTGAACCTCATACATCAACGTAGATCAGAGGAATGTCAGTAGGGCTGTCTAGTATTCACTGCAGTGTAAAGTCCCTGAAGAGATGTCAACCACACGCAGCATGTACAACGGGGCATATTTTGGTATTATACAAGACTGATATATGCTTAACCAATGCCTAGGGTTATAATTTTGGGTGTAAATGTTCATAGGGGTCAACCTCTGGAACCTCCAATGAGGGAGATCTCTCACATTGTACATTCCCAATGACTGGGAAAGTGTGTAAAACTGAAACTGCTATTCCCAATGACGGAGAAAGTGTGAAAAACTTAAAACTGCTTTGCTCAATTTATTTTTCCCTATTTATGTGTCACAATTAACTCCAAAAAGCATTCATTTGATTCAGACACACCTGTTATGATCATTACACTCTGCAGTAACTTGGAGATTATTTGACCACTGTCAGGGTGTAGATTTTAGGTTTTGGGTGAGTTTAGACTTGAATGATGGAGTTTCGACGGAGATTGGTAAATTTTGGTAAAATTGAGGTTTGACAGCTATACATGTTACCAACTCAGTTTTTATTTAGACCCACTTTATTGGACATCCCAACATTCACCTGTTTATTTCTTGTCATATTTTCTCAAGTAGTACGTTGCATCACATTGAACTCCGAGGGAGAGCTTAAATAAATTATTTCCACTCTTTGTAATTCTGCTAAATTCAAGTTACTTTTACCCTTGACAAAGCTCAACTATTTTGTAAATACAGTAAAACCATGTTATACTGCTACCATTTTTCCAAAACTAATTCTGGCGTTATAAAGGGGTTTGGTGATAAATTGAGGGAAATGTATTATGAAATTCTTAAGAAACAAGAACAAGAGGCCCATGGGCCTTAACGGTCACCTGAGTCTACAGTATTTATTTTTTTTGTTGAAATATGTACCAATTTGAGTAAAAAATAGTATAATGTTAACTTAACTTTGTCAGGACCATGAGCTGATCATTCCTAGACCAATTTTAAGTGAGATCGGCCTATTAGAATTTAGTAGCAAAATAGCGGCATTGGCAGCCAAATTGTATTTCAAACTTAAAGTCAAGTTCTGCTGGACCGATTGAACTTAAAGTTTGTAGGAATGATAGACTCATGGTCCTGACAAAGTGTTGTTATTTTT
>NW_018406089.1:1372233-1381616 GCF_002113885.1 Mizuhopecten yessoensis
AAAAATAACAACACTTTGTCAGGACCATGAGGCGATCATTCCTACCAACTTTCAGTTCAATCGGCCCAGCAGAACTTGACTTTAAGTTTGAAATGTAAAATGTTAACGGACGACGGACGACGGACGACGGACGACGGACGACGACGGACGAAAACGGATAGCAATAGGTCACTTGAGCTAAAGCTCAGGTGACCTAAAAAGCTCCCTGTCCACTTTGTTCATTTTTCAAACCTGACAAGCCAAAGCTAAATCTGCCTTTAAATTAGACCTATAATAAAGTGGCATATACCAGTTCTATAATGCTTTTTAACAAAACATTGGGTTATATGTATTCATGAATGAGATAAAATAAACAAGATGTCCAAGGGCCTTGAAGAGTTCACTTAGCTTGGTTACTTTGGAAATCAAGATGAAATCTGTCAAATAGTTTGGGAGGAGAGCCAGCAGGAATTTGGTTGAAATCTGCCCACTACTTTGGGAGGATATGTCATATAAAGCAAACCAGTTTATCTGACCAAGCTTCAAAGCCCATAGATGAGATGGCCTCTTTATTGTGTAGGTGTTGATCCCATGGACTATAAGGTTATACATTAACATCAGATTGTAGGTGTTGATCCCATCGACTGTAAGGTTATACATTAACATTAGAGTGAAAGTGTTGATCCCGTGGACTATAAGGTTATACATTAACATCACTTGGTAGGTGTTGATCCCATTGACTATAAGGTTACAGAATAACATCATTGTGTAGGTGTTGATCCAATGGACTATAAGGTTATTCATTAACATCAGAGTGTAGGTGTTGATCCCATGGACTATAAGATTATACATTAACATTAGAGTGAAAGTGTTGATCACATGGATTATAAGGTTACAGAATAACATCATTGTGTAGGTGTTGATCCAATGGACTATAAGGTTATTCATTAACATCAGAGTGTAAGTGTTGATCCCATGGACTATAAGATTATACATTAACGTTAGAGTGAAAGTGTTGATCACATGGATTATAAGGTTACAGAATAACATAATTGTGTAGGTGTTGATCCAATGGACTATAAGGTTATACAGTAACATCATTGTGTAGGTGTTGATCCCATTGACTATAAGGTTATACATTAACTTCATTGTGTAGGTGTTGATCCCATTGACTATAAGGTTATACATTAACTTCATTGTGTAGGTGTTGATCCCATTGACTATAAGGTTATACATTAACTTCATTGTGTAGGTGTTGATCCCATTGACTATAAGGTTACAGAATAACATCATTGTGTAGGTGTTGATCCAATGGTCTATAAGGTTATTCATTAACATCAGAGTGTAAGTGTTGATCCCATGGACTATAAGATTATACATTAACGTTAGAGTGAAAGTGTTGATCACATGGATTATAAGGTTACAGAATAACATCATTGTGTAGGTGTTGATCCAATGGACTATAAGGTTATACAGTAACATCATTGTGTAGGTGTTGATCCCATGGACTAAAAGGTTATACATTAACATCATTGTGTAGGTGTTGATCCCATGGACTATAAGGTTATACATTAACATCAGAGTTAGCTTTAATTCAGGTCGGAATTATGGGAAGAGATTTTGTTTATTTTAAAAGACAGCAGACGACAGTGTGATGAAACAGCTTCAATAAGTCTACACACAATAATTCAGTTGTTACCATTGTTAGCATATTATAAGGGTTCTGTAGCATGAGCGGATTCACTTTCTGAGCTAAAGATGGACAAGGAGATAAGTGGCATCAGATAGGTTTGTCTAAATGTGTATTTGTCTATAGCTTTAGATCCCTTGGAGTTTAAGTCTTTAGAATAAGATTTCATTGAAAATCCAGCTAACTCCTATTTGCAGAAAATAAAGGCTTCATCTGAAAATCTGTTTATCAAATAGGCGTGATTTGAGGGGTTAAACGCACAATGGTGTATCACAAAGTTAATATCTTCATCTCAGCACGGACATATTTTTCTCACCACATTGTATGAACTTCATCAAAAGCGAAGAAGTGTGAATATATGTATAAAATCTTAAGTAAAAGTTACAGTATTAATGGGGGAAAGAGAGCAGCCATTAAGACAAAAGATAAATATGAGACATTGATGCAATTTGACAAGATAACTAAGCAGCAAGGACTAGAACACAATAGCTGCGTTTTTTGGAGGTTTTATTTTTATTGATTTGATGGCCTGACTCATAGGTCTGCAACGATATATATCGTATTGTATCGTATCATGATTCCTTCTTATACATCATTTCAAATTGTTTTCCTTGCCTGTATCCCAATACACTTAGGGTACTGAAATTATCAAAAAAAAAAATGTTTGGTATATAAAACTCTTAAAAGGTGTGGCCCACCGTGTAAATGTACAAAAAATCGTGCAACAATAGATTTTGACAGCATTTACTAAACATATATACTAAGGTCTATGACAGAACTCTTTAAAATCCTGTACTCAGTCATCATGAAGTTGACCTTTTGAGCAGATATGTGTATCGTAGGCACTATCATACTGTGATATGTATGGTACAATGAGGTACCAATTTGTTTCAGCCTTACTGACAAATCTTGTACAACATGTTAACCCAGTGAATTCTTAAGGTTTTACTTTTATTAAACAGCTTATTCTTAGCCTAATTTAAACGCTACGTTCTGGGAATAAAACCATGATTGCTTGACCCTACAAAAGTCAAGGCCCTTAACAATGTAACCTAAATTCACTCGGAATTAGCCTTTTTTTAATTTTAATTCATACACGGCTCCACACCTGGACAGCGCTGGCCTTTGTTCAATTCAATCTCACACCATGTGTATAATATAAATCTCGAACCATGTGTATAATATAAACCCCCTAAGATATATAACAATGAGCCCATTACATTAATAAGTTTCAACACAAACAGTTTACCAACAACCGTTGGAAAGTTTTAAAAGGCTTTTATACAGATTTCACATGCTACACAGTAATGCACAGCTGTATAATAATTATGTGGCCCCCACACTGCACTGAAATATGGCAATACACCACATTATTATTATGAAAACAGGTATTCAAAGTGTTGAATAATGACACAGAAGATATTGATACCATTATTATGATAAGATTATAAGTAAAATGAAGCTTATCACTAAATTACCACAAAGGAACAATAGATTTTAACATATAACTGGTTCCAGGTATGTGTGGTCCATATGTATTTGCAATTAGATGTTTAGATATACAATTTTATTCTATAACTTAAATTTCATACACCCATGTTTTGCTGAAAAGACTTTCATATCATGCTGAAGATATTATTTCTAAAGTTCCACTAATGGCAGCAAGCCTAAGTGTCCTAATTACTTTGACCCAAATTTGTCAAATCTTCCATGACACAAGCCAAAAATAGGTTGGATAAGGCAATAGTTCAGATATCAATAATTTAGCAAGGGTTTTGGCCTTGCTGACTTTGGATCCAAATTTGGAAACAAACCCAAGCAAAACAATAGGTACATGGGGGATTTTCAAATGTTGAAATTGAACAAATGAAATCCAATGCAACATTTAATCATTGTAACACATTGAAAACATCTAATCTTTTTTTCATGATTTGCATAAAATTCAAAGCAAAAACAATAATAACTTGACAAATCAGGGATAAGGGAGCCTACAGCTATTTTCCAATGGGAACATGCTCTGTTTATTAAACCTAAAATCTCATGAATATAAATGTACAATATGTAGGTCAGATACTTATCTAATGTTAATGTTGGTATCTGGTTGTGAAATGAAAAATACAATTACTATATCAAGTTGTGCAAAATGTTAATTAGCGATATTGAATACATGTATATTACATTAGCTACTTCAGAACACATTTCACCTAGCTTCCCAGTCACAGAAGATAAATTGTTCAATAAGATAAATAGCTTTTCCAACGATCCATGCAGTCGTCAATGATTATTGATTCCTGTGTCTAGATGATCAGATATTACACTTCAATTTATTTTACAGGGGTTCAGAGGTACATTTGCATGTTAGCCTTTTAATTCCTATTTTTTGAGTTTTTATATATACAAACTGGTTACACTACCAAAAACCTTTTGGTTAAAGTACAGTTCAATAATTTGTTTCATGCAACAAAGAACTGTTAGCTAAACTATTGTATTAAATATCTCAGACAAAAATACAGATTGGATGTACAAAGATACTCTCATAAAAAGAATACGTCTGCTATACATGAACACATTGTGTGAAACTAGTTTTATTGCTTGACAATTATTTTAATGAAATTGAATACACTGATTTTCGTTACTATAGAAATTTGCTGGAGGGATGAAACTAAATCAGATGACAATGTTCTATAAATAGGAACAGTGACCTTGGCCTTGACTAAAGGACCATGAAATATAAAACTTACCCAATCTAATCTCATACCCAAATTTTGTGTAAAGTTTTATCTAAATTAGCTAGAAATGAAGAAGCTAGAACTACATGACACCGAGATTGGAGCGGACACGAGACACGAGATTGGAGCGGACACGACAGGGTGCAATCAGACAGACATGGGTAGCAGTATACACCATCCCGACCCCCAGCCTCTCAACCCTACCACTATGTCTACAATTTTAACCAACTACATGTAACTTTGAATAAATATTTAACAAAAAATACATCTATCAACACCTCAATTGCTTTGTATTCAAGCCTTTTAAATGTCAAAATCAAAATTGTTATCTGTTTGTGATATGAAAGAAAACACAACGTTTCTGGTTTGAAAAGATCCCCAAACTAGGACAAAACAGTAAATCAAAAGTTAAAATTCAGCTGTGTTATTTGATATAATTTACTCTAGACAGATGATTTAACTAAAGAACCATTACTTATAATTTGATAATAATAATTTGAGGTGCAACCAGCCAACATCTTTCCTAACACCCTGGGAAGATTACAGCTGCCGGTGCTGCCATTTTGGCGATCACAGCTAGCATTCTACAATTTTAGCACTGCCCAACCACATACATGTACTCATTTACAGCTGAGTAGACTGGAACAAGCGGGGTAACGTATCTTGCTCAAAGATACAACACAGTACCATGCCGTGACTCGAACCCACAACCCTTCGGTCATGAGCCCAGCGCCCTATATATCTACCACTAGCTATAGACTACCATGCCTCTTTCCAATCATAATTATATATTTGTGTCAAACTTTTCATATAGTATAACAACACAAACTAATTATTTCAATAAATACATGTATGATTTTTGTTGAGACCCTTATACACTTTGTATTTTAAATTTATGAGTGGCCTAATTTAAAAACTTGCCAAACTTATCTTATCAGCCATGTACAATAATGATAGACTGGTATTTGGTGAGGTCACCAAATACCAGGGATGCCTCAACTCAAATGGCAAAACTTAAACAGGACAGAGGTGGTAAATCCTCGAAAAAACAGAGCTGGGCCTGACAATAAATTTACTGGAAAATTCTTTATTTTAGCTTTTATTTTTTATGGGTTTACTAAATGGTCTTTTTTGTAGGACCTATTTTCCCCAGGTATCAGGTCTAGGGGCAATGGCACATGGTGGCATGGTAAGCATTTAAAGGATTGTATTTTGACAGGAAAATTGTAAACACATCAATTATTTCTAAAACTGTATTATCAAAAGCATTAAAAATATCTATATATCCCCAGAGTTACTAATACACAATGAAGAGGACACCCATATCATACCGGGACAACCAGACAGTGAAAACCATCAACTTATTAACCACATGAATTATAGACACTGAGACAATGCAGATCAATGACTCGGATTGATGCCTTGCAGTCTCCCTAAACACATACCCATAGCTAGACTTGGCTAATCCATGACAACTCACAGACTTGACAAATGCATAATATTAACAGAGAAAAAAATTGTACCAGTACACCTTAGGTGTTGGCAAATGCATGGCCTTTCACCAAGGCGGTCGGGGTTCAATTCTCCGATCAAATTTGGAAAGGTATGGGGTCACCTGTGTTTTTTCTTTAGTAACCCCAGTTTCCTCCCACATGAAGACACTCACACGCTAACATTCGGGCCAACAAGAGTGATAAATATAAGTTGAAATAACTTGTTTCATAATTGGTGTAAAAAAAAATTGGCTCAATCTAACTGAATCAATTTCTAAAATTGAAACTGAATAGAATCATTCTCGTGTAATTTAATCAAGCTATAATCTGAACGACTCACAAAGGACTGTCCATTAAGCACGTACATGTATATAATTCATTTAACTCAAGTATTTGATTCCGTTGTTTAACATGGAAAGAAAAATACTCTAGAATATGCATAACAAATGCTAGTTCATCAGCCATGAAAGTCGTGAAATGAATTTCATAATCGCTTCATTTATAATTGACTATATTGATGCTGTAGCTACGGCGACTAGTTGTACACACTGTAACACTATAACAGTGGAGTAATTATGTACCGTAGGGGAAAATGATTCAACACTTCACCTCATTGTATATTGAAATTCTTGAGTGACAATACAAAAAATTGAAGGTAAAAGTCTGGAGACCTAGCTTACTCACTCACAACAGTGGACAGAAGTCTTAAAGACTTAGTGTATTGGAGCAGAAAAATGCATGGCCTAGCCATGGTTCGAACCCTGGACCCTCCGAACTCTATAGACAGACATTCTAACCAATTGAGCTACCTGGTCACCGGTGATTGACCCAGTCCAGTTCAGCTAAATTTAGAACCAGCTTATTACTCACAGCAGTGGACAGAAGTCTTTAGACTTCCCATTCACATTAGCAGTCAGTACAAACCCAGTTTTCTACTCACAACTGTGGCCAGAAGTCAACTTACTTTGCTTTTCACTCAACAGAAGATGAAAGTCCACATATCTAGTTTGATTTCAAAAACTCAGTTCAGTTTAAGAAATCTCTTGAGATTAATGAAGCAAAAAATGTTGCCTCTTAATTGGGAGTTCATTTTGATTTCCTGCAATGGCACACAAATTCAAAAATAAAATTTAAAAAGTGAGGCGTGTTTTAGTTTAGCCTGCAGCAAAGCTAACACTTTTGTCAAAATAAAATATACTTTCACCTAAAACCTAACTTTTCAACTGAGTATGATTGATTTAAACGTAAAAATTGTTGCTCACCTTTTTTGGCTCTTCATCTGAAAAACACAAATAAAAAGTTGATTAGTAATCGACTCAAAATCTAATTTTCAATTTCAAACTATAATCATGAAAGCTATAATGCAGCTATAATGCAACAGTAAAACATGCAAAAAACTTGTATAGACTTTTAATTGGTGTCCTGATACCATTTATGAGTATGGTAGAATAACAACATTTTTCATAGGTGCAAAGTATGAGTGAAAAATATTGGTATTTTCTGCCATACAAGTGAAGCATAAATGGTGTTCAATGGGAAAACCATTACATTGTCCGTTCATTACATTTTTAACGTATCCAAAGTGAGAAAAAAAGTGTTATAGTATGAAAACAATACTGGGAATCAATAACATAATGTTTTAACGCCATATAATCATAACATCACAACGGACAAATAAAATCGCGCACTGTTTTGAATTGGCTATGTAATCAGTGCAATTTTACTGTTTTCTGCTATTATCCGGTAAGACTTTCTTATAAAATACTTCCAATTGTGTAGTTTGGTAATTATATCAATATATATAGCAGAGATGTACCAAAACAACCACTATATTTCTACAATCCTTATCATCTGCATCTCGCTAGAAAACCTGCAACTACGAATGCAATGAATAGATAGAAAGTATCATTCAGTGTGAAAGATATCAGCTGCTGGACTAGCAAATACCTTATTGATATACACAGGATTTTGATATACAGTGCAGCTAACTCTCTGCCACTATATTCCATGTATACTTCAGGACACTGTCTGCAGACTTCTTCAACACACTTGCGATGTGTTTTATCATGAATACACTCCACATGGTGAAAGCAAGAAGTTGGAATTAAATGATCAAGGTGGTTACAGTAACTATGAACCTCAAAGTCAGTGAAAAAGATAACCAGGGGACCATATATTCCTGTAATCATAGCTGATCATGAAGGCCAGAGGACTTGGATATAGGTGGATGGGTGGCATGGTTGATAATGCAGCCCCCTTTCACCAAGGCAACCCGGCATTTATTCCCTAATTGGCATGAAAAGGTATAGGGTCACCTGCCCGACTATGTTGGTTTTCTTAGGGTACTTCGGTTTGAGATTAAGATCCCTAACGTCCTCGCCAACAAGAGTGATTAATATAAGTTGAAGTAACTCTAGTTTCATAATTGTTGTAAAATATATAAAGTTAAGATATTATTTGTAAGATATTAAAATGGCTGTATCGTATAATGGCTATAAATATTTTAGCACAACATTAAAATTATTACAATTAACACAAACAAGCCCAACTGAGCATGAATTTTCTTTCACGATCATACACTACGTCGAACTGCAAGTTAAACATATAAGAATCATAATGATAATTTGACATGTGTGTTAAATTATAGTTTATATACAACTTTTAGTGCTCCCTTGCTTATATATATCATAGGTGGGTTTTTTTAACAGTGGAACGTTTTGATATATATGTGTGAATTTACTTAAGTTAATTTACTTGTTTATGTGTTGTAATATTCTTGTATCTAGGTTTTTCATGTTTATGTTTTTATGCAAATTAGGGGAGTGTTAACCAATCACCATTAACCCCTAGAGGGCATGTGGTATTGTCAGTGCCCCTCATTATTGATTTACGGCGGGTGTTGGTGTGTTTGCTTTTCGCGTATTCTTCGACATTTCAAGTGTTTACTACACTATGGATTTATCTTATATTACACAACGATTACTCAGTTAGTAGGAATTCTACAGTTGTTCTGTACGTTCCGGTAGCTCGTTTCCGTGAGGAATTGACAAGATAGACGATACCGTTCAGTGCCAACGGGAAACGAACGGGTTTGATAAATAATTTGAGAGACTCGAGGACAAGACGTGCGCGATCCCACAATTCCATGCGACAAGATGGCGACCAGGTTACTTCGAATCGATATTATTCCTCGATGGTTCGCATACGCAAACGTTTGTCGACATCGTCACTAAATTGGCAGAGAGTGTGTCAACACTACAGGACAGTTATGTCAGACTGGAAAGGCGAATAAGTGTTTCCGTTACTAGCGTCACCACAACAGTGAGTTTCTGTGACTATTCTTCCCAGCGTCAAGTTTCTCCTGCAGCAGTGGCCGGCAGCGAACACCAACTCAGCACGGAATCAAGGATCCTAAATCAACCTCAAGCAGAGTACACCTTAGAGACCGCATACATGAGTTGAAAAACATACGCATCACCAGCATGCACTTTC
>NW_018406089.1:1384151-1384800 GCF_002113885.1 Mizuhopecten yessoensis
AGTCTTAGAGTCAAGTTGCTTCTCTGCAGCACAGTAGAGTCAAGCTTATTCTCTAGGTCTATTCGATTTCAAGTTGCCTCTCTGCAGCACAGTACGAGTCAAGCTTCTTCTCTAGGTCTACTCGATTTCAAGTCTTAAAGCTCGAGTCAAGTCGCTTCTCTGTAGCACAGTAGAGTCAAGCTTCTTCTCCAGGTCTATTCGATTTCAAGTCTTAGAGTCAAGTTGCTTCTCTGCAGCACAGTTGAGTCAAGCTCCTTCTCTAGGCCTATTCGATTTTGAGTCTTAGAGTTTAGCTGCTTCCGTGCAGCACAGTAGAGTTAAGCTTCTTCTTTAGGTATATTTATTTTCAAGTCTTAGAGTCAAGTCGCTTCTCTGCAGCACAGTAGAGTCAAGCTTCTTCTCTAGGTCTATTTAATTTCAAGTCTTAGAGTCAAGTCGCTTCTCTGCAGCACAGTAGAGTCGAGCTTCTTCTCTAGGTGTATTCAATTTCAAGTCTTAGAGTCAAGTCGCTTCTCTTCAGCACAGTAGAGTCAAGCTTCTTCTCTAGGTCTATTCAATTTCAAGTCTTAGAGTCAAGTTGCTTCTCTGCAGCACAGTAGAGTCAAGCTTCTTCTCTAGGTCTATTCGATTTCAGGTCTTAGAGTCAAGT